>NC_029791.2:110239012-110255783 GCF_000816755.2 Arachis ipaensis
TAATATATTATAATTTAAAAGTATTTAATATAAAAATTGTTAAAATAATAATAAATAATATTATTAATCTAATTTTTATATTTTTCGTAATTTCATATCTAAAAGTGATTTTGAACATTATTATTCAAACAATATTTTATCAATTATAATTACTTTTAAATCAAAGTATGCAAACACAAACCACATTGAAATAAATTTAATTTTAATCATTTACAAAAGCTAAACCAAACACGCAATAAATTATTTGTGTTTAATATACTATAGCAAGGTAAAATGAAACATGAGATGACTTTGAATAGGAAATTAGAAAAATATAATAGAAACATGTCATTGAAAAGTGACACGTACAGTAATTTTATACAATTTAAAAGAGTGATAACTTATTTGTTATAAAAAGCTAATAAATAAATAATAATTAATTTTAAAGTAATGTAAATAATGATCGTTTAAATATTGATATTTGAGTGTAAAATATTTGTTAGCAGTAATAGAAATCATAGATTTCATCTAAATTTGTTTATCAATTATATTAGTTATAGTTAAACATAAGATATGTTGAAACCTAAACGAAATTAATTATATGTTATGGGATAATTTATTTAACAATTTTAAATATAATTTAATTATTTACTTTTATTTTATATTTTTTATTCTTGTACATTCAATGATTGTATTTCAAAGATCAAATAAGTTATTTAAATAAGTATATTAAATAGTATTAGTTATTTCTGTTACACATATACACTGAATAATCAAAACTTACAAAATTATCTAGAAAAATTATGGTCATTAATACATTAAATAATCATGGATTTTAAATATTTGCTTGGTTAAGAATTTTTCTATTACAATGCACCCAGTTTAATAAATATTTTATTCATTTTTCTATATGATATTGTGTTTTCAGCTTCTTATATTAAAATTATGTAGAAAATATATACTATAATATATATTTTAATCATTTTCCTATATATTTTATTTTCTGAGTATTAGTTACAAAAAGTAGTTTAACTATATTTTGTCAAGCTGGTTTTATGTTATTCTTTGTTAGTCAAATTTAGTAAATTTTCATATTGACTTTTTAATACACAAAACTATCACAAATTTTCATGTGTAGTTAAATTGTTGCTACATTTTTGTATTTGTTAGAATATTATAATTGTGTTAATTTTACACGCTTGGTCAACTAATAGGTATTACTAATGAATATGTCAAAATTAACCACTTTTTAAGTAAAGGTGCTACTTTTTATATCTTTCCATTTAATGCAATTGGTGCTCAATGAGGATTCTTTGAGACTTACCCAGCTAATACAATCACATCCATCACTAAACATGCAGACAATAGTAATGATGACTCTTTTTGTTTAGCAAATAAAAAGAAAAAAAAAGATTTTTACTTCCTGTTTCATAGATGTTACTTTTTTCTTCTTTTGACATGACAAAGAAAAACTCAATCTTTTAATTATTTTTAAAAATTTGTGACAATATTCTGTTTAATACAGTAATTTATTAAATATTCTGAATCTAAATTTCTTTAGATATGTTAGGACTTGGGTATTTCAAAATGTAATTACTTTATTTTTTGTGACATCATGAAGAAATTGAACTCTAATTTAGTAACACATAAACTTTGAAATTCGTTTCTGGTTGAGGATTTGTTACACAGACTAAGAGTCTTTGTTAATTTTACTAACATATTTTTTAACTTTTCTTGGTAATATTGGATCCTTGAAATATTGGATCCCTGTAACATTGGATCTAAAATTTACATCAATGGTAAAAATTATTAGAACAACAGTATTTCAAGTATTCCAATTACATTTACAATTCTCTCAAGCCTATAAAACCAGGGTGAAACTGTTTTTCATTCCCAATGCAACTCACGCGTTTCAAACTCTATATAAATCATGTTACAAATTTTCCTTCATTCATGGAACACAAGTATAATATGTATGTGGTAGTTTCCAACAAAGACGTAGCATTGCTGGAAGTATGATGTTTATGCCAGTGTGATAAAAAAATTTAAGCAATTTTTCTTTTAAGTACATCTCAAATCAAGCTAATCAAAATGGAGAGCTTAATTAGTTGACAACTATTGGATATAGTTTATTCATTTTTAGTTGACAACTATTGGATATAATTTATTGATTTTTTTAGGATTATACCATAATACTTTCGCTACTCTTATAAGAAAGTTAACGTTTTTTTATTTTTTCTAATAAGGAACATGCTCCTCTTCCACCATTTTCAGACAACTTAGTCTAGAAAATAGAGTTATCATTATCATCTAGTTGCCAGATGCATGTTGTGTATGATTCATTGTCTTGAGTATTTGCAGCAAGGCAAAGAAGACCATCCTGGACTAAAAGCAAATGTGAATGTCCCAAAGCATCGGAAACGATAAATATTTGGCAAAAAGTGAGGCTTAGTATGGAGAATGATACGATGTATGGGTGTTCTTCGTAACGACCATGCTGATGACTTGCTCAATACACAGTGCCATCCACTGAAACATAACTACTTGAATCTAAGTTACATACATAGTTATGGCATGTAATCCTAACATCTCAATTTCTTCTAAAACTGGTGTAGATAGTTAAAGTGTATGAAGGACTTTCGGGTTCTTGTTTAAGAACATTTAAGATGGCATAATGAAGACTGTTGGGATAGTAAATAAATGCGTAAAGATAAGTAGGAACGCCATTGTTGTTGTTCAAAGGATCCGCTATTATTCATCACATTCGATGTAACACCCTCACTATCAGAATGTCACGCTTCCGGCTGCGCCACGACTCTTTAACATATTTATTTCTAAAATACGAGCATGTTTAAAGCTTAAACCGTATTTTTCAAAAGACCGTTTAAAATAAAACGTAAATCCATACTTACAACCATATACATACATATACATAGTATTAACGTACAAGTATTTTATAATACAATTCATATCCCTCTTACAAAATATGAAAAACTAAAGGCGAGGGAAACATAATATCTAAAACAATACAAGGTAACCGTGTATACAAAAAAGTAACAAGCTCTTTCGAACTTTGTCGTCCATATCCTGAAAAAAAAAAGACCTGTTGGGAAGTAAAAATATCGTTATCGCTGGTTCTCACTATAGGGTTATAGAATTGCTATAATAAGATACGTAAAATAAAATTATTTTTAAAGTACAGTGATCATTGCTCATCTTATGTGTGTAACACCCTACCACACAGAGCTTTACGCCTAGGTCGTAAATCAATGGTGGAGAGGTATCACGACTTCAAAAAAAACAAAATACATACGTATATAATGGAAGGAATATGATATACTAGGAGCCCGTGAAGAAAATACATAAGCAAAATCGCATCATACTCAGAAACCAGTAATATACGTAAGTAGAATAATAGAAGAGTATATATAAATATGATTGAAAGGTTATACATAACAACACTAGTCTTGACCTGCGAAGATAAGGCCAACTAGTTATCAAGCTCCAGACTCAACCTGGGAAGCTAATTTCGGCCAGAGTATGTGTGTGTACACACACACACACACACACACACACACACACACATACACACACACACAAAACCCAAAATACAACTCAAACTATAGAATAAACACCTGTTTCTCCAAGTCAACTTCTAGGAGGGACGAAATACAAAATACACAGAGAGGAGAACAACTATGAACATATATGTACAAGTAGAAACAAAATGCTAAATCCAAAATATAGTTCCTTGCTTCCGGAAGGCCTCTAGTATCCTTAGTGATATGCCTCTCGACCTGCATCTGAAAAACAATAGAAATATATATGAAATGAGAATCGGGGGTTCTCAGCATGGTAAAGGTGCCCACATAGTTAATATAAAAGGCCCTGGAAAAGCTACAGGCATTGCTAGAATTCTAACACTCAGAATCAAAACTCAAAGTTAATACTAAACCAGAAAGTTCAATAGTCTAACTAAGGGATCCTAGCTCTAACATAATTCAGATCAATGCCAAAACCACAAAATTAGAAAATTGTTGTTGGACCGTCAAATCGGCCAGAAACCGATCGGTCAAACCGAACCGTGAACTGGCCAATTTTTGAGAATTTAACAAAACGCAGCCGTTTAGATGCACTGAACCTCTCATTCCCCCATTGTACATTACGCCATTACCCTTCCCTCCCAACCTAGGAACCCTAGCATCTTATGGAAAGACATATGTGGGACTATGTCTGCAGTGACCAGAAAGCAAATCTACCATATAGAATGTTTTTAACATGCATCTTTGGGTACTTTAATGTGGATTTAAGCAATGAGCCTGTTGAGAATAGGGTTTTCACAATTAAAGGAGGTGGGGTTCCTGATTCTGTCAAAGGTAAAAGGGGCAAGAGTTCAATGATGTCAATGTTTTCTAATAATGAAAGTGATAGTCTTCCTCCTGAATCTGCTCGGATTTCTGAAATTATCAAAGATGTTCTGAATGAGTTCTCCAACATGTCTAGTATGATGGTCAAATCATACAAAGAGACTCAAAAGCAAGCCTATGAAAATGAAAAGGCCTGGACCAAATGCCATGAAAGGGTAAATCTGCTGATTAAAAGCTTGGAGAAGGACATGGCTCATTCTGAGGGAGAAGACAATCATCTTGATTCTGACATTAATCTTTCTGATGTCTAATGATTTGCTCACTGCTGTTTATGAACTTGGACAATTTCTATTTTGTTGGTTGTTGTTTGGACTTAGTTTCTCTTGAACTATTTTATGTTGGATGACTGTAATAACTTTAATACTCTGCTTTTGTTTTAATAACAATATTATGCATTGCAATGCTGTGTTCTCTATTTTGCAGGTTCCCTCTTTGATGACAAAAGGGGGAGGAAAATTAAAAAGAGATGAATCGAAAAATTGAAAAATAGAGTTGGGAATGCCAATTCTTGGAGCTCTTTTGATTATTTGTTTCATGTTTTTTTTTATGCTCTGTTTTAATGGATGAACACTGTGGTTTATTGCTTGCCTTGATTTGTTGATTTATTGGCAGGAATTTTTGATGTTTTGAATATGTTACTTTGAGCTTAAGTCTTGATCATAGCTTGACATGTACTCTGAATGTACTCTTTCCTACTCTGTTTCATATTTTACAAGTACAATTTTTTATGAACAGTATGTTATTAGAAGTACAGAACTTGAGTTTTATTGATAAAAGAATTTTCTCAAGTACAAGCCTTTTTATGGCTCGATTTCTTATAGTTCCATGCTCTGAGAATTTAAAATTTTTTTGGAACTATTTAAGCATGTTTACAGGTATTGCTTCCATTGGATAAATGCACACATTAAGGGGGAGTAATGTGATCAATTGAAAGGGGGAGGAGTTGGTGATAAACCCCAGTTTTAAGGTTTATCATGTGCTTAATCTAGTGAACTTTATCCACTATTCTCACATTTATTCATGTAATTGCATGTTTTACATTTTCCTTCCTGATTTTGTGCTATGATTGAAAACATGTTTCTTTGGTCTTAATTTAGCTAATTTTAGTCCCCTCTTATTACCATTCAATGCCGTGATATGTGTGTTAAGTGTTTTCAGAGATTATAGGGCAGGAATGGCTTAGAGGATGGAAAGGAAGCATGCAAAAGTGGAAGGAAGACAATAAACTAAAGGAACTGCTAAAGCTGTCCAGCCTGACCTCTTGGTACTAAATCGACCATAACTTGAGCTACAAAGATCCAAATGACGCGGTTCTAGTTGCGTTGGAAAGCTAACATCCGGGGCTTCGCAAAGATATATAATTTGCCATAGCTGCCCCGAAGCCAGGCAATGAGAACGCGTGGATCATGCGGACACGTGACCTGGCAAAAACCCAATCCACGCTAACGCGTGGACGACGCCTCCGCGTGACTTGCGCGACCTGTACGTACCAGAAATCGCTGAGGGCGATTTCTAGGCTATTTTTGACCCAGTTTTCGGCCCAGAAAACACAGATTAGAGGCTATAAAGTGGGAGAATCCATCCATTCATTCAACAATCACAAAACAACATTCATAATTCACAATTTTAGGTTTTAGATGTAGTTTTAGAGAGAGAGAGGCTCTCTCCTCTCTCTTAGGATTTAGGATTAGGATTCCTTCATTTTCTTCATTCCAGGTTCAATGTTCCCAACTTTAATTTATATTTCTCTTCTACTTTTAGATACTCTAATGCTTTTACTTCTTAATTATTTATGTTGCCAAACTGGCTTATGAATCCTTCCATGTTAGATTTGAATATTCTATTTAAATATAATTTGAGGTATTTCAGATTTATGATTGTTTTACTCTATTTATAATGCATTCAATTTAATTTAAGATATATTCCCTTTTTGCTTTTGGTTAAGTAATTGGTAACACTTGAGTGGTCAAACTCAGCAGTTGATTGAGATTTGGGAATTGCTGATTAATTTGGATCTCTCTAAAGCTAGTCTTTCCACGGGAGTTGACTAGGACTTGAGGATCAAATTAATTAGTCCACTTGACTTTCCTTTATTTAGTAAGGGTTAACTAAATGGAAGCAAAATCCAATTCTCATCACACCTGATAAGGATAACTAGGATAGGATTTCCAATTCTCATACCTCGCCAAGAGTTTTTCTAATCATTAATTTATTTCTCTTGCCACTTAAATTACTTGTTCTCTATTTCAAAAAAAAAAAACCAAAAATCACACCTTTTTTTTCACAACCAATAATAAATCATACCTCCCTGCAATTCCTTGAGAAGACAACCCGAGGTTTAAATACTTTGGTTATAAATTTTATTAGGTTTTGTTACTTGTGACAACCAAATTTTTGTACGAAAGGATTTTCTGTTGGTTTAGAAACTATACTTACAACGCGATTATATTTTTATAAAATTTCTTTACCAGCAAAAATCCGTTCGTCAAAATGGCGTCATTGCCGGGGAATTACAACTGTGTGCCTTATTATTGGTTATTGTAAATATTTTCTTTTACCTGTTTAATTGTTTTTATTTTCGTTTTTAATTTTCATTAGTTACTATGAGTTCTCACCCCCGTCGCTTTGAATTTGGTTCTAATATTATTGAAAGAAATGGAAGCTATAACAGGAACATGCATCAAGGTCAAAACAATTAGAGATGGACGCAGCCACGAGGACCTGATCAACCCTTTAGGCAACAACACCTTCCAAAGTACCATGGACGACGACCATTCCACAATGCATGTCGAGACAATGGTTATGGTGGACCCTTTCGTGACAACCAACACCCACCAAATTACTATGGTCAAGAGCCATTCCGAGGTGCGTATCAAGATGATAGATATGGTGGACTCCCTTGTAGTTACCAACAAGTCCCATCATATGCTTATGAACCACCTCCACAACATAACTTTGAACCACCAAACTCACAAGCTCCTTTACACCATTCACCTCCATATGACCCTAACCCTTATCCACCCCAACCTCCACTGGATGACAACACCCTTGGTGTTATTCACCAAGGGCAAACAGAGCTTCATACCACACTTGCCTCTATCACTAGTCTCACCTCTACTCTTCAAGCTCTTATATCCCGCATGGACCAATCTTCTACCTCGAATACTCAGCCCTCAAGCTCTGGTGCACCACCATCCTCTATGGAAGACATCAAGGAGGAGTTTGATTTTGTACTAGAACAACTGGAGGAAGTCGTAATTATTGAAGAGGAAGAAGTGGTTGAAGACTTAGGAAATGTTGAACCTCCACGGGAAAGTCAAGTCCTAGAGCCTCCTTCTAAGACATTTGAAATTGATATTGAAGAAGGTGTACAACCTCCAAAGTATATCATGGTTGAAGACTTTGAAGGGGATGATCAAGAGATGGATTCAATCATTGATGAATTCTTATCTACAATTGAATCCTCTCCCATTGGACTTGACATGGAGATTAAAGAAGAAGAAGCACAACCTCCCCTGTCCTTGGTGAACAACGAAGAAGAGATCGAATTAGAAGAAAGCTACCAAGAGGAAGAGGTTGATATTGAAGAAGCTTGCAAGGAGGTAGAAGTTGTCAAAGAAGAGCCCAAGGGAATGGAGCTGGAAATCACCCTACCAAAGTTGTTGGAGACCTCTCACCCAAAGCCATCGCCATCCATCCCTTCATTCAAGTGGGTAAATCTCTCATATCTAAGCTTAATTAGCTCACTTGAATATGTTTTGCTTGAGACGGATGGGCATCTTAGAGCTCTTTGCGGCTTTAAGAGTAAGAGGGAGATGGTTAGTGGTTGGCAACACAATCCTAGGTTCATTGTGGTAGGAAGCTCACGGCTGAAGTATCATGGTTGGAAGAATATTAAATTGTATGGGTCTAGGAAGCTGTTTGGATGCCTTAGTGAGAATTCGGATTGCTTATCACCCGGTTGGAACAAAGATGGTCAACAAGAAGACGGGTGCAAAGGCAAGGTCTGGGACCCCGAAATTCAGTCTAGCAATCAACACTCTTGGGGCCTTGTCACTTGCTTTAACTTGCTTGAAGGCTCTTTACGCCTAATTTGGGATCCCGGAGGCCATTGGAATTACAAACATTGGTGGAGATTCCTAGATGAGTTCAAGCACAAGCCTCCATGACAAGGAGCTCACCAAATGTCCAACTTAAGGACTCTAACTAAAAATGCTAGGTGGGAGACAACCCACCATGGTATGATCGTTCAGTTTTAGTCTTAGTTTTATTTTACTTTATTCTATTTTCATTTTTGTTAATGACTCTTCTCATAATCTCTGCATATAGCTGCATATAGCCTGCATTTGCATTTGCATTCTGCATAAAAAAACGCACACAACGCATAAGCGTCGCTGACGCATCCGCGTCATAGTTGCGTTGGGAAGAAAATAAAATTGAACAGAAAGTCACGCGAAAGCGTGGCTGGAGGCGTGCCTTAAGCACAACCATGCCCACGAGACCGTGTCAATGACGCGTCCGCGTCATTCTGAAAAAGAGCCTCCCACGCGTCCGCGTCACCCACGCGAACGCGTGGCCCCGCAAAATCGACGTAAAAGAGGTGTATGGCAGCAAGTTATGATGGAGTGGGGCTGGAATGATACTGGAAGCACCAGCCCTATCACGCGACCGCGTGCCTCACGCGTCTGCGTCGTTCTTCAAAAAATGGCTATTCACGCGATCACGTCACCCACGCGAACGCGTTACCCTAAATTTTGGCAAAATGAGTTTGAAACAGAGAGTCGCGCGAATGCGAGGCTGCTCTCGCGCCACTAGCACAAATCAAGTCACACGACCGCGTGACCCACGCATCTGCGTCACCTGAACTTATCACACGCCACGCGATCGCGTGACCCACGCGTCCGCGTCACATGTGGCGCACAGCTTATCCAGATCAGCGCCAATTATCTTATCTTTTCTTCCCAAATCTAAATCTTTTCTTTTCCTTCTTATTTCTTTCTTCTCTCTTCTTCCTTCTTTATTCTTTCTCACTTTTTACTTTCCCCCTTCCTTATTTTTCACATACATTATCAAAGGTTCTTATTCTTTCTTTCTTTACTTTTTACTTTTCCTTTATTATTTTTTATTTATGTTTTCTTCTTCTTTTTCTTTCATTATCTATATTTTCTTTTTCTTTCTTTTCTTTTCTTTTTATTCCTTTAATTGGTGTTAGAAATTTAATTGGGTGATTATTTTCCCTTATATTTTGCTTGTGAATTATTGTGGAATTGTTTGACAATTAATATTACTTCTTAAAGGGTTGCTTGCATGTTCAATTTAATACTTTCAATAACATATTCACCATGCATGCTATGTGTTTGTGAAAAAATCCGTATGATATTGTGCATATTTAATTATTTTATTCATTTACTCTAATGCCTATTTTTCAGAAAACCCCTTTTTATATATAATTCATTAAAAATAAGTGTCAATACAAACAGGTTGTTAGTTTGAAACACTAGATAATCAAATTGGACATTTAATGCTTGATCTATGCTACTCATGCCTTTGCCAGCATGCCAATAAACATCTTGCATTTAATTGCCATCACATGCACTTGCTATATTTCCATTGATGAACTTTTCACATGTAGTCATGACCATGTGTTAACGACATCCTTCTTTACCGTGCATTAATTATCACCTATACCACCCTCTTTCTTGCTCAAAACCTTAGCTTTAAATATTACTTTCTTTTTCCCTTTTTAGGATGGCCACCAAGAAAGCTAAAGAGAAAGCTACTCCCAAACCACCAGCAAGGAAAGGAACAAAAAGAGCATCAGTTATAGCAACCCGTCCACCTGCACATCTCAGCATGCACCGAGGACGGTGCAAACTTTAAGTGTGGGAAGGTCGATACCGATCTCTATGGGTTATTTATTTTCTTCTCAACACCAATGTTTTATTTCTTTGTTAGTTCGTTGTTGCATTTGCATGTTTGATTGCATATTTGTTTGATTTTGTGCATATTTTACCACTTGGTTAAAGTGATATTTTCTTTTTCAAGAAACTTTTTATAACATTTCACTAATTTGAATTAAATTTTTTATTGAACTTGTTTGAAGAAATATTATACTGGAACATGGTTTAGAGCTCGAACACCAAAACCAGTAAGATTTTGAGCCTACTTGATTGGTTGCATCTTATCAACTAATATTTTATTTTGGTGTGTGTTGTTCTCTCTAAAATTATGATCTTTGTCTTGCTTAATTCTATATTTCCATGGTTTGATGTATGCATGCACTTATATGATTGAGGCCTTTGTTTCACTGAGCTTACATACCCATATGGCCTTACCTTTCATTATCCCTTGCAAACCAATTTTGAGCCTATTACACCCCTTTGTTCTTTACTTTAGCTCATCACTAACTCTAAGCGAAAAACAATAATGTCCTTAATTTGAATCCTTGGTTAGCTTAGACTAGTGAGAGTGCTCATGAATTAAGTATGGAGAAAGTGGGTTTGCAAACTTTTGGTTTAAGAAGGGTGTTATATATCTTTATGAAAATGTGAAATAATGTTGAGAATATGTTCATGCATTCAATACCTTAATCATATGCCTTGAAAAAAAAAGAGAAAAGAATAAAATAAGAAAAAGAGAAAAAAGAAAAGAAAAAGAGCAAATAAGTAAAAGGGGACAAAATGCCCCAAAGTAAATGGTAAAAGCAATGCATATGTACTGTACTTGAAATTAGAATGCATGAATATGTGGAAAATATGGTTAATGGATAGTTAGATGTGGTATTATGATTACATGGATTGTCTAAAGTTAGGTGGAAAATTTAAGTTAATTAAGGATTCAGATTTTAGTCCACTTGGCCAAATACAATCCTACCTTGACCCTAACCCAATTACAACCCTTAAAAGACCTCTTGATATGTGTATCTGTGCATTAAATTTTTGTTGATTGTTAGATGAAGAGAAAGCCTTAGAAAGCAAGATTAGTAGAGAATTGAGAGATCAAACCTTAAACACATGAGTGATTAGAGTGTATACACTTCTAGTGAGGGTTCGATGCTCGATTTCTTGTTCCCGGCTTTCATGAGCTATCTTCTTCTTGCAAGTCTATTTGTACTTCATTTTTATGATTTGAATTAGTGAAATCCAGTTCATGTATGTTCTTGAAAGATTTATTTACTTTTAACCAAGTAGGTAGAAACATTTTGCATGTAGTTACATTCATATAGATAGGTTGCATTTCATACTTTCTACCATTCCTCTTCACTCTTATAGTTTCTCTTGAGTTTAGCATGAGGACATGCTAATGTTTAAGTGTGGAGAGGTTGATAAACCCCATTTTTAGAATTTATCCTGTGCTTAATCTAGTAGACTTTATCCACTATTCTCACATTTATTCATGTAATTGCATGTTTTACGTTTTCCTTCCTGATTTTGTGCTATGATTGAAAACATATTTCTTTGGTCTTAATTTAGCTAATTTTAATCCCCTCTTATTATCATTCGATGCAGTGATATGTATGTTAAGTGTTTTCAGCGATTATAGGGCAAGAATGGCTTAGAGGATGGAAAGGAAGCATGCAAAAGTGGAAGGAAGACAATAAACTGAAGGAACTACTAAAGCTGTCCAACCTGATCTCTTGGTACTAAATCGACCATAACTTGAGCTACAGAGATCCAAATAATGCGGTTCCAGTTGTGTTGGAAAGCTAACATCTGGGGCTTCGCAAAAATATATAATTTGCTATAGCTTCCCCGAATCCAGATGACGCGAACGCGTGGACGACGCCTCCGCATGACTTGCACGACCTGTATGTACCAAAAAGCGATTTTTGGGCTGTTTTTGACCCATTTTTTGTCCCAGAAAACACATATTAGAGGCTATAAAGTGAGAGAATCTATCCATTCATTCAACAATCACAAAACAACATTCATAATTCACAATTTTAGGTTTTAGATGTAGTTTTAGAGAAAGAGAGGCTCTCTCCTCTCTCTTAGGATTTAGGATTAGGATTCCTTCGTTTTCTTCATTCCAGGTTCAATGTTCCCAACTTTAATTTATGTTTCTCTTCTACTTTTAGATACTCTAATGCTTTTACTTCTTAATTATTTATGTTGTCAAATTGGCTTATGAATCCTTCCATGTTAGATTTAAATATTCTATTTAAATATAATTTGAGATATTTCAGATTTATGATTGTTTTACTCTATTTATAATGCTTTCAATTTAATTTAAGATTTATTCCCTTTTTGCTTTGGTTAAGTAATTGGTAATATTTGAGTTGTCAAACTCAGCAGTTAATTGAGATTTGGGAATTGCTGATTAATTTGGATCGTTCTAAAGCTAGCTTTCCATGGGAGTTGACTAGGACTTGAGGATCAAATTAATTAGTCCACTTAACTTTCCTTTATTTAGTAAGGGTTAACTAAATGGGAGCAAAATCCAATTCTCATCACACCTGATAAGGATAACTAGGATAGGATTTCCAGTTCTCATACCTTGCCAAGAGTTTTTCTAATCATTAATTTATTTTTCTTGCCATTTAAATTACTTATTCTCTATTTCAAAAAAAAATCCAAAAACACACTTTTTTTCATAACCAATAATAAATCATACCTCCCTGCAATTCCTTGAGAAGACAACCTGAGGTTTAAATACTTCGGTTATAAATTTTATTGGGTTCTGTTACTTGTGACAACCAAATTTTTGTACGAAAGGATTCTCTGTTGGTTTAGAAACTATACTTACAAAGTGATTATATTTTTATAAAATTTCTTTACCAGCAGAAATCCGTTCGTCAGTTGGTCAAATCATCAAAGGGTGTTTTCTAATCCTATTCCTTTTCAATTCATTTTTAATAATGTTTGTCATCAAGGGGGAGATTGATGAGTTTGAAAAAAATTAAAATTATTGTAATGATCAAACATAATTAAAAATGTTAATTAGAAAAATTGTTAATTTAATTAATACCAATTGTTTGTATGATCATTTTGTTTAGTGTGCAGATTTTGATTATTGGACCAAAGTCACATGAGCCCAAATTGATATATGAATTAATTTGCTTTGTGCCAAATTGGATCATTCAAGTTGCTGAGGCTTGAATTAGAGAAAAGCTCAAACCTCAGACCCATTTTGATAAAAACAAATAATGAAGAAAGTGGCCCAAGAAAGCCATATGGTGATGATAAAACAAAGGGGTCAATTGGTTGATGCACCATTCGGTTACCTACTTCCATGGGATATAGAATTCAAATTTTAATTAAATTAAACTTATGCATTGGTAACTGAAAGAGAAAATTCAAATTGATTTAATTGCATTAAATACTTCACACGTTACTTTATGCATAGGAGAATGGAAGTAGGAATTAATTTGTTTTAATTTCATTCATTGCTTCCTTCGAAAGTTTATTTATTTCTTCTCTCTCTTCTTTCTCTTTATTTCGGTCATTTCATTGTCAGAGAAGAATATAGCAAGAGCAAGTTATCAGAGATACAGTGAAGCTATGAAGAAGCAAAAGGCTAGGATGAAGAAGGTCAGTAAAGAAAAGGGAAGATCTGAAGCATGGTGTGGCTAAGATCTTTGCCACTAAAGGAAAGATTTCAAGAAGAAGCTTCAAGATCTCCATGCCAAGAATAGAAGCAATCGGCCTCGGTCAGAGAAGAAGATCTCTGTGGTAAAGCTCGTTTCCATTTTTGTTCATCCAAGACAGAAGGTAGCTACTGGAGCTACGTGGAGGAAGAAGCAAATATGGAAAGGAAAGAGCTGTCAATGATCAGAGATTCATCAAGGGTCAAAGTTCTTCCTTGGAGCCAAAGTCAAGATCAAGGGCTCAGAATGAAGAAGCTTGATGAGAAGGGATGAGAGAGGGGTACATGCATATTGATTTGCTTTCGATTTTCCCTCTCTCTTTTCTCTATCCGAACCAGTTGTGTGATGGAGAAGATGTTGGTGGCTTGGTTGAACCAGTTTCAACCTTGGAAGCTTCCCCTTCTATAATAAGGGTGAACGGCCAAGGGTTGAGACAAGAAGAGTAAGCACAGAGTTCTCATAACTACCTAAAGCTAACAGAGTTCTTCTCCTTCAATGGGTTTTATTTTGTTTTTTTTCCTTTAGTTTTGTCTGTCTGAGTCTCATAGTAAAAGGCAAAGAGAGTGAGGTTTGTAAGAAAAAGTCAGTGAGAGAAAAAAGACAGAGATAGCAAAATTAAAGAAAAAGTCATAGATGTCTAAGAGTCCCTTTGTACATTTGTATGTTGTGTTTCATGATCCTGTGGGGATTCCCTTGCAAGTTGGGTTAGCACTTTGCGATTGAAAGCTTGGTAGGTGTCCAAGTCAAGTTTAGATTTAGGGATAGAATATGGATTTGTCCCAGATAGGAATGGATAGTTCCTAGGGAAGAATTGGTGTATGTAATCTGATTATTATAGTGAAATTCCATCACTATTGTGATGGAGACTGGATGTAGGCTGCATTGCACTTAGCAGCTGAACCATGATACTTCTGGGTGTGATTCTCTCTCTCTTCTACTCCTATTATGTTTTCTGTTGCACTAGAGACAAAATTGAAAAATATCTCCTAATCGGTTACAAGACAAAAAAAAATGTCTCTTGACTGGTTATGAGACAAAAAGCATAAATATCTCCTGAAACTCTTTGAAAAAGCAGAAATTAATATACAGCGAAAAAGGGGCTAAGATTCAACCCCCACCCTTCTCTTAGCCACTGATTACCATCACCACCCATCATGAGCTCAACAGCCATAGTAGCATCACAACCACTGGGTCAAGAAAAAAAAAAAGAGAAATGAAAAAGGGGTTGACCTTGAGAAGAAGGGGTTGAGTTTTAGATAAGCATCTTTGGTTAGAAGAGAGAGAAGAAGGAGGAAGGAGGAAGACGACGTTGTTGTAGTAAGCCAAAGCCGGTGGTTGGTCAAAGGAAGAAGGATGAGGAAGGTAGAGACGACGATGAACGAAAATAAAGAGGAGTTTATTGGGAAAGAAGAAGAAAAGTGGAGAAGGATGCTGAGGAAGAGGAAGAGACGAAGGTTCCAAAAGAAATGGGATTAGGGTTTTAAAAAATTGAAATTGGAGTGTTTTTAAAATTATAAAAATTAAAAGTGGTAAATTTTGTAATTATAAAAATTGTTAACCGATACGTCACCCTTAAACCTTAACTCCAGGTAACTCAATTGAAGATTTGTCATTTTTGTCAAATTTTAAAATCTTTCGGGGATTATTTTGTTAATAATAAAGATTAGGTACCATTTTGTCAGTATTAAAATCTTTCGGGTACCAATTTGATATTTACCTCTTTACAAATAGAGGAGAGAAGAATGTTATTTTAGCATTTCTCATAAAGAAAATTAAAAATTTTCTCTTAATTTTATATTCAAATTATTAAAAGCATATATATAATAAAATTTACCTTAAATTTTATACTTTAAAATAATTTATCTTATCCCAGTTAAGATATTGTGTTTTGTGGTTATTTCTATTTCATTTTTAGTTAACTCGTTAATGGCTGAACCAAAAAACCAAATAAATATGTTACTTATACAAAACCAAATAAATGAGCTAAAAGGAACAAATCAGTCAATAGAAAATTAAAAGAAAAAAAAATTTCTAAAAAATAATAATAAAGTATCAACAAATCCAAATCCATAATAAACAGAAAGAAAATTGTATAATTTAAAAAATAATTGTCCAAATCGAATATAGTTGGCCTAATATATTGAACAAAACACTTCATGCCATGTTCATAAACTATTAGTTCCAATGTATAAACCAAAAGTTATAATGTTATTATAATTAGGGATGATAACACAGTTGAAACTCGCGAGTAGCCGCGCTACCCTGTTCCTATTCGTTAAAGACGGATTTTTAGAGGGATGAAGTCTTGGACAAGGTAGATCGAATTTATATGTTGATTATTGTAAGTCCAGGCAAGGCTGGTAGGATAAAAACGTGTCCTATTGTCACCCCTAATTAAAATTTTAATCTTTATAACTAATATTTAATTGTTATACTTAGAGTATTCATGGATCGGATTCGACCTATATTCGCGGTATTTATCTAAATTTAATCGAAAATTGCGGATATGATCCGATTTGCAAGACTATTGAATCCGATTCGCACACTAATAGAATCGGATTCCAGATTTCAGGTTGGTATTCGCATATTCAATTTGTATATCCGCGAACCTACAAAAAATAAATAAATAAATAAGTAAATATTCTTTTTATATTTTATTTTAATTAATAATTATCATATATGTTGTATCATTTTATTTTTATTATTTAAAAAATATGTTTAATAATATTTTAAGAATAAAACATGTTTAAAAGAATAAAAAAATTTTGATATTTTTAAA
>NC_029791.2:110256112-110259886 GCF_000816755.2 Arachis ipaensis
TATTTTTAAATAGAAACAAATTTTTTTAAATACTTTTATGTTTTGCGAATATATTTGATATCCAATCTGATCCGATTGACAAATGTGCAGATCGGAGCCCAAAAAATTATGAATATTGGATTCGACCTGATAATTTTAGTGTGGATCAGATCAAAATTTTGGTCATATCTAATTACACTCCTAATTGTATTCTTGTAGAGACAAATTTCTGGCTTGTTCAGCGTCATGGAAAAAGTTAGGGTTAAGTACGATTTTGGTCCTTAAGGTAGGAGTTGAAATTTTTTTTGTCCCTAATCTTTTTTTTCTTACAAAATCGTCTCCAAGGTTTAACTTATTTTTAAAACCGTCGTTCGAACTAAAATATCATTCTCTTCCTTCACCAAAATACCCAGTTTTTATTACTCTTTTTCGTTCTTCTCCATCAAAAGCTACAATAGTAAAATCACCAGCAACAACAATAATAAAATCAGCAACAATGAATCTAAAGAGAAAATAATGAAGCACAAGAAAACAATGAATCCGATCCGAAATCAGAAGCACAAGAACAATGAATCAAAAGTAAAAACAATGAAGCCATCTCTTTTTTTTTTCTTCTTCAACAACAACAATGAAGCATAAGTATAAGCAAAATTGAAAACAAAAGTTGAAGCAAAATTAGAAACAAAAGTAATAGAAGCATCAAAATTAAAAGAACAGAGAATCAGATACAGAATTAGAAACAGAAATAAAATCAAAAGCATCAAAATTAGTAATAGAAGTAGAATCAGATGTGGTGGTAACAGAAGTAGAGGAACAAAGAATCAAAATTGAAAACAATGTGATTAACAAAATCAAAATCAAATTGGTGGATTAACAAAATTAGAATCAGAAACATATGATTAAGGATCTGATTAACAAAACCAAAAATAGAAGCAAAATTGGAACCCGAGCAAAATTGGAAATCGCTAGTGGTGGTGATGGAGAAGACCTAGCGGAGGACACTGTCGTTGCAGTTGCAGCGGCAGCAGCAAGGAGGGCGTGAGTGCGACGATGCGACGCTTGTTGAGGGACTGGGTAGACGATGTGATGTTTGCGAGGAAGAGGAGCGGCGAGATCCAACGGCGAGGACCGAACGACGAGGAGCAGCAGCGGCAGATTCCCTTCCCCTTCTCTTCCCCACCTTCCCTTCTGTTCCCCCTCTTCTTCCCTAGAAAACTCCCCCTCCCCCAACGTGATTCCCTTCTCCCTTTTCCTTATCCCATTTTTCTTTTCTTATATTTTTTTAATTAAGAGTAATTTGGTAATAAAAATTAAAATTTTAGTAAAAAGGACGATTTTAAAATTAAGTTAAACCATAGGGACGATTTTGTAAAAAAAAGAATTTTGGGGACGAAAAAATTTTTTAAACCCTATCTTAGAGACCAAAATTGTACTTAACCCAAAAAGTTACTAATCCATGGCTGCTGCACCAATTGAGGAAAAACACAATTACCAATTCATCAGGGGAACGTGTAAATGAAATAACCCCAACACTTAAAATCTAGACATGTAGATGTTCTTTTAGATTGTGTTTGTCTTTGTGGACATGACAAAATATGATATTGAGATAGAGACAATAAATTAGAGACACTAAAAATTATTTTTTGTATATTGTGTTTAGATATAATATACGAGACACTAATATAATATCCAATATTATGTTTAGATACACATAGACAAAATTAAAATACTATATAAAATAATTAAAATAGACATATCTTTTATACTTTCTTTTTCTTTCCTCTATCTCTTACTACTTTTTAAGTGTTTGCCCTTTTTCGAGTTGCTGAAGGATTGAAATGATACCTGTTAAATTCTGCTTTTGCCAATTTAATCTCTCTTACCCAACTTAACATTCAAAATTTTTTAGATACAATTTATTTTCGTATTTCTTTAAATTTGTTATTTTTCTGCTTCTGAATTTTTTATTATGTAAATTAGAAGATTCAAGAGGTATTCGATCTTTTTACTCTATTAAAAAAAAGAAGAATATAATAAAAGAAAAACATAAAAAAGAGAAGAGAGACTCTCCATGTAATTTCAAATTATTTCTCCAAAAACCTCTCTAAGAACGAGGAAGAAGAGAAGAAATTCAAATTAGAGTTACAAAAAAGAATAATTATCTATAGAAAAAAAATTAATTAAAAATTTGTATCAATACTCTTAAATTTCGTGTTCCTCATTATTTTTCGTAAAAAAATTGACATAAAAATAAAAAAATGTCACACTATATTCAATATTTATGTTTTTCTATCTAAATATTTTTTAAATATTTACTGTTTATGTTGCTATGTCATCCTATCCACAAAAATAACTCAGCTTGATATTCATGCAATTAGGGCTGGCAATGGGTAGGGTAGAGTAGGGTAGGGTTTGGAGCCTATCCTAACCCTATCCGCAGGTTTAAAATTTTATTAAAACTCTACCCTAAGGTTGAGAATCTTTCAACCCTAACCCTATCCGTATCTTAAAATTCTAAGCCCTATCCTACCCTACTCTACCCGCAAAAATATCAAATTTTTTCAAAGTAAATATAAAATTCAATTATTTCAAATTTTATACATATTAATAACATAAAAAATAAAAAAATAATGCTCTATTATTTTGAATTTTATACATATTAAGGGCTTTAAAGTTTGGGATACAGCCGTTGAAAATTTTGTATATAGAATCATCAGATTTTGACCATTGACACCAGAAGAAAAAACAAAATAGCTTAGGAAATGGAACCTCATAGCCGACAATATATAGGTAGACAGATGCAAAATGCAAATAGGATCTGAGAACAATGTCATGTCATGATAGTCTCTCATATGAATGTAGACCCACCTGACCAATATGCACATGTTATGGTCCATGCCCTGAAACAACACCACCCATTTTAGTTCTTTTACTCTTCATCAGTCTCTTTAACCCTCTTAGCTAGGTAGCTAGCTTGCACTGAATATGACATCAAACAAAGACGCTTGTCATCAATTCTTTGGACTGAAGCTAATGTCTCCTTCCTTCCAAAACACATGCATACATTTATCCCATTCCTTCACGACAGAAAATCTTTCCTACCAAATGTATATATCATGCAAGACTAGTAGTGAGAAGTACATTACATAGTTCAAAAATGGAAAGCTCTAATGGTTAGTACTAATTAAATTATTAAACATTTTTATTTAATTAACACTTGAGAAGAGTTAACTCTCTTGATGATTCATCCTGATGGTGTGTTGGCCTTCCAAGAGTGAATTCCAGATCAATAACGCCTTCTGAATCTGACGATAAATTGTTACAGTCCGAGCTCTCCTTCATCTTCAAGTAATTCGACAACCCTCCGTGATTATTCTGTCCACCCAATTTGTTAATATTATAAGCTACTTTGAATAAATATATATATATAGTACATACTTGCAGCAAAAAAATACAGCTAACATATTATTATGCAGCATGCTTATGGTTGGTCCACTTCTGATGAGTGTATGGGTGCCAACTTACCATGATTTCATTGCCATCTTGGAGACGAGAATACACGAAGCTGATATCGGGTTTTTGTCGAGTAATATTTGTATTTGTCTCTAGTAGTGGTGATTGACATGATGACCTGCTCATCAGTGTACAGAGTGAGAGATGAAATTAAGTATTGATGACAACGGAAGGAAGTAGGGTTAGCAGCCTATTTCAAATTCTCAATAATGGCTAGCAAAATAGTGGACTCAAATTCCGAATAAATTCGAGGGCAGAAACTCACTTGACAGTTGACACTTA
>NC_029791.2:110259904-110263493 GCF_000816755.2 Arachis ipaensis
GATTATCTTTAATAAATGAATTATGAATATATAATTTTGACATTTAAAAACGGGTGACATCACATTCATAAGAGAAATTAAAATCTTTTAGTTAGTAATGAGTATTAGGGAGAGGAAACAAAATTTATGTCTCTACATAAACGTCAAATTCTCTATCATTCCCGATACCTGTAGATAGCAATAAGGTCTGCCCATCCTTTTTCAGTTAACTATATTACGTCAATTAACCATTTGATCTTTTCTTCTTTTTCAAGTTTATACGAACACATTGATATTTGCACCTACCCAATGCCGGACTTTGTGTTGTGCATTTGTGCTTCGTGTTAAAGAGAAAAGTATACATTGAACGCACATTTTAATTTAAATACTCCTATATTTTAAGAAATATTTATATAGAGTAAAACTCAATGATGTACGTATCAAACATTATTAAATGCTACGTTCATATATTTTATATTCAGAGATAGACGAGAAATTAAAATGGAATAGTTTGTGATGAAATGACCTTTGGGATTGTTGCAGTTGCACCAGTGGGTGTTGGAGAAGGCCTCTCTGAGCATGCAGATGATCCACAACGACCTCTTGCCTTTGCTGCTCGAACCCCATATCTACCTTGTGACCATTACCTGTAATATTATAATATATATTATTCATCATCCGTACATAACTATAGAGCCATTGTTCTTCTTTTATCAGACACAACATACAACAGCTAGCGCCTCAATAATCCACATGATTAATTAGATTTTATTAAAAAGCTATTAGTTCAGTCCCAACCAAACTTTTGTTTTTATCGGGGGAAGAAAACGGTACTATATATTATTAAAGCATCTCATGATATATATGTAGAGCGAGTTTCTGTCACACTCACACTCGATCCAATCACTAAAGTGTTGAAACAAAGAGAATAATATATAATAGCAACAGATAGAAAGAGATGAAAAATGAGAGGGAATCATCGACATCTCCAAGATTATTATTATTATTATTATTACCTGGGACTTTGTCAGTGCTCTTCACTGTTCTATACATCTGCATGGATGAGAACACTGAGATGAATAATAGAAGAAAAGTCCACCAGCCTAAGATTATTATGCATTATTTACCCCTCTCTAGCTAGAGATAGATACCCTTTGTCCCCTTACTGTTGGTACTTGTTCCGAAGCTACTAAGAAATTTCATTCATTATTTATTGTATTCTTGTCTGATTTGGAAAATATCATCAACAACACTTGAAGATTGGAGAGGAGAGAATAACTAATAACACACCTGCAAGTGACTCTTGACGTGAGCTAGAGTTAGATCCTTAACATTCATTAACTCTAACACTGACTTCGGAGTTGCCCCTGCACAGCTCACAACACAACCCTAAATTAATTATTGCGAATAAACAAAGAAATTAATTAAACTAATTAATATTTACATACTTTCATGACCGCCAAGAAGCTGAACAGCATGAACAAAATGAGCATGGAGTGTGGTAGTCCATCTCATTCTGGGAGCTCTCATGCTTCTTCTCCCGCCACCATTTCGTTTGAAATCGGAGCGGCAATGGATTTGAGGTTGGTGAGGATGATGATTGAAGTAGTTTCTTGAGAGCCCTTGCATTGGATACTGATGGAGATGATGATAATGATGATGATGATTCAAGTTTGATGCAGGTCCAGACCCTAATGTCAATGTCGGTTGTGGAACAGTGTGGGTGTGGTGAAAGAAGCAATTATTATTATTATTATTATTATCATGGCTTGCATCGCTTCCACTACTACCTGAATCAGAGATTGAGGAGCACATATCTTTGAATGTTCCTTTGGCAGAAAGGAAAGGAGGGCTAATGTTTAAGGAGAGGTCTGGCTCCGCCAATAACGCGGATGAAGAAAAGCTTTGCATTTGAATTGGCATTGCTGTGTAAGGAGGAGGAGTAGTAGCTTTCATGGTAGCAGTAGTAGAGAGATCTTCTGATGATGTGGATCAGAACTAAACACGAGAATGGGAAAGAATATAAGAGTTTGATTCGAATTTGAAAAGGATCTATAAGTGACGAAGTATTATATTACATATGCGGTTGCATCAGGGCGTAGTAGTTGTCACTAGTCAGAGTCAAAGTTGAAAGATGGCAGTGAAAGAAAGAAAAAAGAAGAAAGAAAGATGAGAGGGGTTTATTGGGGAG
Source organism: Arachis ipaensis (assembly GCF_000816755.2). NCBI lineage: Eukaryota > Viridiplantae > Streptophyta > Magnoliopsida > Fabales > Fabaceae > Arachis > Arachis ipaensis. Next base: position 110,262,075 of record NC_029791.2, read on the forward strand.
GGTGATTTGAAGTGAAAAGGGAAAGTATAGTTATTTATGGAAGCTGAGGACACAGAGAAGGAGAAGGAGAAGGAGGAGGTTGCAGACTCAGGTTCCTTTCTTAACCCATCATCATCATCATCTGCATCTGCATAAATATAATGGTACTACTACTACAACAACAACAACAATAATAATAATAATACAGGTAACTTTCATCTTATTTCATTATTATTTCTCTAAAACAATAATATTGAGGGTGCAGCGATATAATGGTGGTTGTGTCAGGAATGGTTGGAATTCGAGAGCAAAAACAAAACGGCAACTGTTCAGTGGAATATTGGAACGGCAATTTGAGTTCCTCTCTCCATCCCATTGCAATTCCCCTCCTACTACTATTTTAATACCGTTAACTTTTTTATTCCTTCCTCTCATTTAATTACTACATATAAACCAAGATTCACAGGCAAACAAAAGTGAAAAATTATTATCTTTTATATTATAAAAAAATTATGAAAAAAATGTATAAAAAATGTCCAAGTATCGTTTATCAAATTAACACACATGTTTTACAATCCGATCCAAATAACGTACACACGTATTTGATTGTGTGTAAACAACATACTCCAATATTCTCCCTCTCCATGTTGAAAGTGAAAAAAGGAGTATGCAGCTGTATGGCTAGTTCACTACCACATTCGTCGGCGTCAAGGCGGCAGGATATCACGTGACTTGCATTGTTCTCTTCTCATGTGCCATGGGCTTCTCAACTCTCAACACACAAACAAAAAGATAATATGTATGATGGGGTCCTAGCTATTTGTACTAACTTAACTGCTTCCTTTAATTTCTTTTATTATGATAGATATTTCAATCATAATGTCTTTTAAATAAACATCACATTAAGAATTATTAAATGGATATATTTAGTCAAATATATTTATTTAAATATATTATAAATAATATTTAATTTGTTTTTTAATTTAAATGTAAATTTTAATTTAATTTTTAAAATTTTAATTGTCTTTATTTAGCCTCTAAATTTTGCAAACATAACTCATATTAGTCCCTGACATAATTTTTAACATAAAGACGTCAACGGAACACTTACATAGACAGTCAGATGTCACACTGAACTTTGTAAAACGACATTATTTTAGTTTTGGTACTCAAATAACTCTAAAATTATATCGTGAGTAGTGTTTATTAAAATTTTTTATCCCAAAACAAATGATATGATATCTTTTTTAAGCTATTTAAACGTCAATTTCAAAACTATATCATTTTACAGGTTTTAGTGTAGTATCTAAATGTCTATATCAATACTCTATTTTATATGTCAAAAATTATTTCAAAAACTAATATAAATTATATTTATTAAATTTATAAATTAAAAAAAGATAATTAAAATTTTAAAGATTAAATTAAAATTTAAGTATA
>NC_029791.2:110263558-110265332 GCF_000816755.2 Arachis ipaensis
TTAAAAATATCATCATACTCCCGATGCCATGTTTAATTAATTAAGATGACACTATCTTAATAAACTTCTTAAATAATTTCACAACCCGCGGTCAGCGCCTCGTGCGCTCTAGATTCTCCGGGAAAAGCAATCTCTGCTTTTCTATAGTACTGATGCTTACATTATTTTAATTTGTTTATTGGGTGGGGTGGCTGCCTTATATATACAAAAACAAAATACAAAATATGCTCCATAGTTGAATTTTACCATGTTGTCAAATGCTTTAATTTGGCCATGTCCCATATTCCATGTGTTTGTCTGTCCTATAATTAACGACAATAGGAATGAACCTTACCCACCACCACTACTCATGCTTCTTGATCCATACGGAATTAATTAAGTTTTATAGCTACCCCTTCTTGTAAATGCAGTTTCTCACGGAACTAAATAAATCATAGGGTATTATCAAACAAGAATAATAAAGGTTAGTATGTTTTTCCAGTCTAGAAAACTATAAACGTTGTCTATATAGAAGGTGGTACGTAGCGTTTTAACATGTTGATGCTAACCTAACTAAACCTAAATGGATCGGAATTTACGGTAAAATTAAAAGTAGTGTCTCAGAAATAATTAATTAATTAATTGATTAGGAGAATGAGGTGCGGCAATTAGCATGCAGAAGCTGCAGGTCATCTCAAGCAAGAACAGAGACATATGAGCTGTTAATAATCTACAGGGAACAGGGATGATTATTAATTATTCAGAGAGTAATTTTGACTAGCGAGTTCAACTTATATTTTATTTATTTTCGTCCAAGTAATAAGCAGATGCGAATTAATCTTTAATTTAGCGAAACATAAGGAGAGAACTCGAGATTTGAGCAGCGATTCACCTTTGATGTCAATCTTGATAGCAATTGTCTATATTATAATATGATTTTTCTGGAGTACATATTGTATTATTATAGCATAGTAATTAACTTAATTGGAAGAATAATAAGTTCCCGCATGTTATTCGCGAGATCGGAATACACACAAGCATATGTCGCTGCATCGAAATCTGAGGTATTTCAGCTTTTCCTGTCGTAGCTTAAGCTAGCTAGGTTGAGTAATTATCAAACAAACGACAAAAAAGAAAGTAAGGAATCTCCGAAATCAGCGTCGTTTTATAATTTAGGGTGATGCGCTAATGCACGACATTACATGCTTGCATTTGTGGTAATAATCACTCCATAATTACATTGTAATTAAGTACCGACGGAAGTAATAATCGCTACTGTATGTACATGCAGGGAGAAGGAGTTGTTTTGCACTTTTGCTACTTCAACCAATAATTGAAAGCCTTCAATAGCTTTATGAGGATCTCCTTTTGAAAAGTATGGCAGCTTTTAGGCAAGACCTCTATGAACATTCAAGCAAGAAAGGAAAGAATGCTTGCAGATCAAGCAATGACAGAGAAAGAAAGAAGTGTGTGTGAGAGAAAACTGAAAAACTAAATTAGTTGATGAATGATTGATTAGTTGCAGTACAATAGAGTGTCTCTATTTATAGTAGTTGTAGTAGTTATCTGTTATAACTAATTGCAACCTCAATACATTATATTGCATGTCATTCAAGATTAATCATGGGATAATAATGTGCTCATCAGTGCCGCTAAAGTTCAAAGTTTAAGTTGCTACTCACATTTAATTTATGCACCCTTCTTTTCAAAGTTGTTAGAAAATAATCAAAATATGATTATAATCTGGGAAGTGGGAAGCATTTCACATATATCATGGTATTAGGTGAAAATTATT
>NC_029791.2:110265537-110270237 GCF_000816755.2 Arachis ipaensis
TGAAACTAATCCTATTTATAACAAAAAAATTTCTAAATTATTTGGTATAATATTATATTTAAACTAAGACTCTAAATAATCTTATACTTGAAGTAAATTTGACACCAAACGTAAGTTATCTTAACTATCAAATTTATTGATCCTTTTTTAATAATATTTTTTTGCGTACATTTTATCTCCGATTCCAACTATTAAACTCTTTTCGACGTTGACTATTGAGTTCTTTCCAACTTCAGCGGTGTCAAATTTTTGACACAACAGTAACATATCTAATTAACACGTTAATTTTGAATGAAGATATGATCTATTTTCAGCTTCAAATTAACCAAAGTATAAGTAGAGTTTGTTTTTATATTTGCATATCAGTTACAACTAATTAATAGCCATAACTCTTGGACGGGAAAATGGGCAGAGCTGAAGGAGGTCAAATTAAATAACTGCAGGTAGTCAGAGACTCCGAGTCAGAGAGCATAGCTAAATCAAAACGACCTAAAATTACTAACATAGTACTATTCCTAGCTACTAACTATTTAAAATTCCCTGTGCTTAATTGACAAAGATATTACAGTAGTAGACAGTATGTACTACTATATCTCCTACTTTGAAACTTGTGAAGTTTCAAACAAATTAAATCACAGTATTTTTCTTATCATCCTTCAATAATATTGTATTCCCAAGAAATTCAACGGGACTATATCATGCCTCCATTTATGGGTAATGAGATTAACGACATATACTTCTTTAGTGTTAGTCTTACTCTGATCTTACACAAATTTCTTGATTTAATAATAACTATTGGACCACCGATTTTAATTCATTGAAAACAAATGCTAGTAGGTACCTTAGTACTATGCTGGTACACACTAGGCCACAACTAATAGCTAGTGAGGTCCATGCATTTCAGGGGAGGATAAATGATTTCCCTGCAATTATATTGTGGCTAGAACGTTTCATCTACTGGTGCAGTCATCGTGTTGTGTCAGGGTTGAGTTTCAGGAAGAAAATCTCAAAATCATGTGCCTGTAATAAGTTTTTGTGGGAAATCTCTCTCTGTCCGAAACCAATTGGAAAATTACATACAGAAAAATATACTCCGCGACCAATAAAATTTATTGTTTTTCATCAATAATTAGTTATCAATATTTAAAAATGTAAACTAAAAATATGTTATTGAATTGTTAAATTAAGAATTTGACTAATCACTACAAATAATAGCCAAAAACAATCAATTTTATCGACTTTCTTATATTATTGTCTTTTATTTGATGTTAATTATTGGTCCATTATCCATTAATTTATACAACCTAGCAATTTATCTCGTTCATGGTACTCTAATTTGCTACTAGAGTTCTCTAGTCGTATTAATGATTTCGTGTAGCCTATGAATAAATTCAACATAATTGGTGTTTATATTAGTACATATCTCTTTAATTTTTAACTTCACATAAATTTATGGAGTGTTTTCCAAAATCGCCAACACAATAAAGGTGATAAGTTTGTGTGAAATTGAAGGAGGTGTAAATAATAGAAAAAGAGTTCTAATAGCTAGACAACAAGGGAAGCGAACAATGTAAATAATGAATTATACTCCATACCCAGTAGCGAAGCTAATAAGATAACTGAACATATTGTATATTAAAATAATTAAATACAAATATCTCAAAACTAATTTTAAATAATGTAAATATAAGTTGTTACATACTTATTTTTAGAATCTTCAAATACTATTCAATTCGTGTTTAAATGTTTCTTGCAAAATTATTAAAAAAATGTATTATGCTTCAACTTTCATGTAAATAATTTAAATCACAACCATAACTTATGCAATAAAAAAATTAGTAACAATATTATTAGAGCTGAAATAAATTAAAATTTACAACTTACATAGACAATTGAGTTCGACGTTTTTTCCTTGATTCAAAGTCATCTATTATTGAATCTGTACTGAAAGTAGCTGCAATTTCTTTCTCAATGTAAATGACTAAATTATCTGCAAGAAATTCGTCTGCCATTTTACTCCGAAACCTTGTTTTAACAATTTTCATTGCTGAGAAAGCTCTTTCTGTTGTTGTTATAGATATTGAAAGAGTCAAGACATTGCGAATCAGTCTATCAACCAAATGATAAGTTTTTTATTTTTCTGTTTCTTTCAATCTTTGACATAACTCAGAAAGTGTCCCAACATCTTTTACATGGTTCGGTATATCAAATGCATAATGTTGTAATTGAGCATTCAAAAGAATCCTTTCTTGATCAGAAAAATCTGAAAGATAAAACTTTTCAGCTAACTTGCATATATTCTGAATATTAAACAACTTAAAATTGTCTTTAGGGTCCAAAGCAGTACTTAAAGTCAAAAGCTCCATGGTTTCCTCATTGAATCTACTATTTAACTCTTGAATTTGAGAGTTAATTGCTGCCAAAAACACATCTACTCAATAATGATGCTCGATTGTTATCTTTGGTTGACGAGATCGACCTCTTCCAACCGTGTATTGTGTACTCATATCAGGGATGTCAATTTCATGTTTCTCACAAAACTTCTTAACAATCTCAAGTAAATTGCACCAACCATTATCCCTCAATTTTTGAAGAAGTAGTTTTGATGTGAAAACAACATGCATTGCATTTAAAATATCTTGAGATTTTTGTTGTAATGCTTGGTACAAAATATTAGTAATCCCCATAATTTTCTTCCTCAAATGTAAAGAAAAAACAAATTCAAACGAGGATAGCACTTTGTTGACACCATAAGCCTCACCTTTTTTAGCAGAAGTTGTACCATCATCAATAATGTTATTAAGAACGGTATGAGTAGTTGCAAACATTCTTATCAAGCTACAAACAGAATGAAAGTGAGAACTCCATCTTGTATCTCCAGCTCTTTGTAAAGTGCCCATTTAGTTTGCACCTTGACCTGTTTCTAACTCATCATTGGCAATCAATTTTGCATTTTCAATTTCTTGAGCTTCTTGTAGTTGATCATGTCGTTTGTAAGATGCACTAACAATATTGACAATAGCAGTCAATTGTGTGAAAAACTCATGAATTTGAAGTACTTTCCTTGAAGCAGCCACCAATGCTAATTGCAATCTATGAGCAAAATAATGGACATAATATGCTTGTCGACAATCATTGAGAAATAAAGCTTGTAAACCATTCCATTCCCCTCTCATATTGCTAGCACCATCATACCCCTGACCTCGAATATTTTCAATTTGGAGATTATAAATAGAAAGCAAAGACACCAACTCTTTTTTCAAAATCAAGGCATTAGTATCACTGACATGTACAAGATCAAAGAAGCGTTCACGAACAAAACCATCCACATCAACAAATCTCAAAACAATAGCCATTTGCTCTTTTTTAGATTCATCACGAGCTTCGTCAATGATAATACAAAATTTGGCATCTCCAATATCCTTTCTAATTGAGTTTCTTACCATTGTAGCAAGAACATGTAGAATTTCTTTCTGAACATCACTTGAAGTATATTTAGTAAATATAGGAGCATTTTCCAAAACAAGCTTCTGAATACTACTATTGTAAGAACCCAAAAACTTTAACAATTCAATAAAGTTACCTCGATTATTTGAACTCGAGCTTTCATCATGGCCTCTAAAGCGCAACCTTGAAAAGTCAACCATCTAATACAATCAATAGATGCTCCAAGTCTACGCCAATTATTCTCAATTTCCTCTAATGTTTGTTGTTTCATAAGTGTATCAACATGTTGTAATTGTTTCATCAAATCATCACATGATTTCGTTGCCTATGATGGAACGAATTGGGGCCTTTGCCAATGTGATTCAAAAGAGGACAATCTTTTCCACTATTTACCTTCTTCCAATTCCTGAAGCCGTTTTCAATGAAAGCATTTGAACCTGTATTGATTGAAGATTTCATAGCAAATATGTAGCATGGTAAACAATATACAGCATCATCTTCAATAGAATACTCTAACCATGAAGGATATAATTCAAACCAAGAAGCTTGAAAACGACGAGGATGACTTGTATCGCTCGAGAATGGATACTTATCAAATATTGGTTGATTTGGTCCAGCTTTAAGATAAGCTCGACGAATTTCATCTCTTTTACTTGGATGAAACTTCCAAATCATTGGTCGAATTCCTGGATCTCTTACCAAATGACATACTTCCATTTGTTCAGGATTAAGTCGTGGGCGCTTTGACTTTGAACTATCTTGTTGTGAGGAGCTAAAGTATTCATGTTTGATGCCTCAAGTATTGAAGAGGTTGGTGTTGATGTAACAACATTAGAAACATTTTCACTCTTCTGACTAGTCTTTTTGAAAAAAGTATCTATTGTTTTCATCTTGCTCATGATTCAACTAAATTCCTACAATTAAGAATTTACATAGATAATAAGATAAACATTATGCAACTTAACTAAACTCAATTTATTTTATTTTTTGCAAATCAATAATATCACTGTCACAAAATTTTGTTTTCTGATTGGAAGAAGAGGGAAGAATGGAAAAAGTGATTTGTTGACTTCTTGTTATTGCCTTTTCAGATTCTTCACTTCTAATATGGATTAGGGCTTTTTTTTTTCAACTAAGCATATGACACACTATCCATAATGCAAATAACACACTACTTTTCCATCCATTTCTTGAATGGAATTACGAACAACATATATTTTCTAAAGGGGGAGGCCTACTTTCTTTTTGGGCCC
>NC_029791.2:110270335-110282854 GCF_000816755.2 Arachis ipaensis
ACAAAAAACATTACACCCTATTTATCCATCACAATTCTAGTCTTTCACCTTTTACATTTCTCTCCTTTTATCGGAGCCACTTCACTCCCCCTTCTCTATCGTGCTGTCATGGTAACACCCTACCACACAGAGCTTTACACTTAAACCATAAAATAGAGTTGATGTGGTATTACGACCCCTAAAATAAAATATATACATAGTAATAGTTGAAAGAAATTCATAACGAGGAGTCTTGAAGAAAAGCTGAAGCAAAACTGCAAAAATAAAAGCGCATTGCTCACAAAAACAGAACGTCGGGTAAGAGCAAGGTAAGGTTCATATACATAATAAGCAGAATATCAAAGGTACAAAATATCAAGCTCCAGGCTCGACCTACGAAGCCAAGACCAGCTAGAGAATATCATATACATATATATACATCCCAAATCAACTTAAAATACATGAAACAAGCTTCTATTTCTCCATGAAGCCTCTAGGAGGAACAAAAGTAAAGCATATACAGAGGAGAAGTCTATACATATACATAGAGAAATACAAATATATATATATATCAAAATATCAAAATATAGCATCCCAACTTTGCTTGCAACATGAAACTCCAGACACTTAGCTAGGTACCTCTCAACCTGCATCTGAAAGCAACAATATAGGTATGGAATGAGAATCGGGATTTCTCAGCTTGGTAAATGTGCCAATGTACATAATATATAAGGTCCCAGAAAAGCCAAAGGCAATCCTAAAACTCTGACACTCAAATTAAACTTAAAAGAATAAGCTAAACTAGACTTTAGGTAAACTATCTAAGGTTTCAAGTTATAAATCTAATTCTAACTTAATCCTTCACTCCCTACTTTTTCCAGCCTCTGAAACACCGATGGAACTACCCTCGTCACTCCTCCACCCGACAAGAGATCTCTCAATTGCATAAACATACAATACAGATAAAGAAAGCACAGATAGAATGCAGTTACAGCAGGTAGAACATATAGCAAGTAAACATAATTAATCAAATAGACAAACCTAAGTAATGCACACTCAAACAAAACAAACAAATGCATATGATGTATGCCTGCCCTATGGTTGATGATATCATTTGTCGGTTATATAGCCAAACCCGACATGTCCGATAGCTAACCCTTGACAGTCCATTCGTGCGCGCATCCCCAAGAGTCTATGCATATAATTCTCAATCATTCAATTTTCTCATCTCTTTGGGAGAATTTTTGGGGAGTTAAAGTGCCCGGCCACATCTTGCGACTTAGGGTCAACAAAGTATCGAGTCTTAACCTGGAGCGAGTGGTGGCTAGCCACTGCATCTACCTAGAAAAACTCATATCTCAGATAATAGAAGTGCAATAAGCCATATAGTCATTCAGATTCTTTTAATCATTATCATTACGGCCGTCATTCATCACATATTCGGCATTTCAGCACTTTTCAAGCATAAATCATTACTTCCAATCTCTTTCTTCACTGCCAAGTAACTCCTTTTCTAAGTTCACCTACTTCACTATAGTTAAAAACTAAATTTGGGACTTTAGAAGGTAACTATAGAGGTTTAGAAACTATGAAACATGTTCAAATGACAAAAATACACTTTTTCCAAAACATGAGTTCTGCATACGCATGCCATGTTTCGCGTGCTCGGAGGTGTCATTTGCCATTCTTGCGTACGCGACCCTTGTCCGCGTACGCGAGCCTGTAAATTCTCCCATTCTGCTTATGCATGCACGCGCCTGCGTACGCGAGACGTTTGGGCAGATCCCAGTGTCTGTGACACGTGTGTGTTCGCGTACGCATGCCCAGTGAAAGTAGTAAAAAGCTGTTAAGTTCTGCAGAAATTACTTTTACACACCAAACTTCCGACGCACATAAATCTTTTGTTAAAAACCATTTTTAGTCTGTCCTTCAAATGGCATAAACTTCACGGACCCAATTTTTATTTAAAATAAGTTTGACATAGTTTGAGGGTCCGGAAGCCAAGTTATGACCCGCCGAAGTTGGTCAAAAATCAAGTTTTTATCAAAATCTCTAAACCTCTATTTTACCAATAACATCAATTCAACCCAAGGTTTTACACCCCAAAACAACATTAACCACAATTTCGTAGTCAATCAATACCTTCCTCAACATACTAATTCTTAATGTTTAATACTTCTACCCCAACAATCCTCCATCAAAATTATACAATTCATCATTCTCAAAATCATCATCAAAGGCTCAACATTTACAATAATATACAACTCAAAATCATCATTCTCATCAATCATCATCAAAAGTTCATGACAACTCAACATTTTTACCAAATATCACTAAACCTTATCAAGTTTACATAGTTCAACCTATCCTATGGTCATCTAACCTAAATTTTCAGGTTATATTATATATTATCTACAAAAAACCAAAATCATACCTTGGCCGATTCCTCCCTAAGCTCAAAACGTCACAGAATACACCGTTCCACAAATGTCAAAACTCTAAATATACACCAAATAGAAAAATCCAACCACCAACAATCAAACTCAAGCTTCCAATATTCACTCCCAAACCTCCAATTCCATCAATTTGCCTCCACAACACATAATTCAATCTAATACCATATAAATATCACTAAATCAGCATAGAGTTTACTATATCAATAATTTCACAAGGTTTAGAGGATCCTCACCTTACCAACAGAAGTTTGGGACAAGACCTAGCAAGTTCACAAAGCTAATTTGATCTTAAACACAAAAAATTAACAAAATCTCAAAACACTATGCTCAAAATTTCGAAATTAAGGGAGTGAGCATTTGGGTGAGAAATCGAGACTTACCTACCGAATTGTTCGGTGGGTTTTGTAGAGCTTGACATGGTAATCGCGTGGCCGCAAACGGTGCAGCGATCAAAGATCCGGATTGAGAGATAAGTGAGATTGAAATTGAAACAAGGGTTTGGAGCTTTCTTCTTCTCCCCCTTTTGATTTTCAGCGTGGAATGAAATGTTCTAAGGGAGAGAGAGCTGAGTTGGTGTTATATGGGTTGGGCCTTGGGCCTAATACATGCTCAGTCCAACCAGTTCGGTCCGTTGGCCCGATTTTGGGCCAAAATATTTAAAAGTAGTGCCGAAATTCGTATTTTTATTATTTCTATCTCTTTGGATTAATAACATTTAATTTTCTAACTTTTTTGATTAATAATTAATTTATTAACTAATTATTCATAAATTACGCGGGATTTACAGTCACCACGCACCTTATCGCCATCGTCACCGTTTGAAGAGGCAACGCGCTACACTGCCGATGCACCTTCTTCTTCCATGTGTCGTGCCGCCCTTGTGTTCCCTGCAACTGATGCCACCGCTGCATTTTCTTTTTCCCGGCGTCGCGCCCTGTGCTCTTGACGCCGCCACTGCACCTTCTTCTTCCATACGTCACGCCGCGACTGTGCTCCTCACAAACAACACCACCATTCGTCCTCTTGTCTCCTGCGTTGCGCCGAGCATTCCGAACGAAGAAGTTGGTCCTCTTCCTGCGTTCGGTCGCACTCTCTGGAAGCAACGCCACTGATCGTTCTGAACCCTTCCCTGTGTGGCGTTATTTGAGGAATCAACACAGCCGCTCGTCTGCCCCGTGGTGATAATGGATGTTTCTTTTCATATTTTTGGATGTTTCTTTAATGATAGATTGAATGTTTCTTTTATTTTAGGTGGGTGTTTATTTTTTTTAAATAGATGTATCTTTGATTTGATGTGGATAAATTTTTTAGATGGATATTTCTTTCAGGAGGGCGACGCGAGGACGGGGGGCGCGGTGCAATTGAGGACAACGATGCGAGGGAGGAAGAGACACTACTACATACTTGACTTTTTTTAAAATTTAAAAATTGTTACCAAATCATTTTAAAATGTTACCTATATATATTAGTAACATTTTAGCAAATGTTAAGTATACTCTATGTTACTAAAAATTTTTACTAACATTTTTCAAATATTTAATAACATTTAGTAAAAATATTAAAATAGATCTTCTATAGTAATACTATGAGAAACGTTACAATAGATCTTTCATGGTAACACTTAAAGAAATGTTACAATAGTTATTTTTCATAACATTTAGAAAAATATTGCAATAGATATTTTTTATAACACTTAAAAAAATGTTATAATAGATATTTTTTGTAACACTTAAAAAAATGTTACAAAAGATGTTTGTTAACAATAAGAAAAATATTATAATAGATCTTTAGTAATATTTTTTGTAATATTTTATTTTATATTATACACAATATAAATATACTAAAATTAATTACTACATGATGAAATATTTCATTAAATTTACAAATTCATAAAATGAAATTTTATAGCCTCTTTCATTAATCAATAATTATTGTACAAGTTTGCTTCGTGATGCAAATAAAATGAGAAAAGAAAAAAAAATACTTATAGCACTTAAACTCTATGAACATTCCATACAAAAAAGAAAACAAAAAGTGATACACAGTACATAAAAATTTTGGTCTTTACACTAATCCTTGAAAAATATGTTTATCAACATGTCTTAGTTCACTCTTCATTCAATATCAACATACAAATCACAAAATAAAACAATGAAAAAAATTAATGAAAACTTGAAAACAAAAACTACGTGCCTACAGCAACTGCATATGCAAGCATCCTTACATTTGGGACAAATCCATTATTCTTGCTGCATCACTTCTTTTGCCTTCTCTCTAGTTTCCATATCTAATATAACACAACCAAAAATAGTTGTTACTCTATCTTTTTACTTTATACACTTTTAACTAATTATAAATGGAATAATTTTTTCATATTAAAACTAACTTATTTAAGAGACACTTGTGGCAAAATTTGATGACACAAGACTTTTCATTTTTCACATTCTTGCATATAGTAGCAAAGTATCTCATCTTTTGCCAACACTATCAAGATTGCAAAATAGTAATTAGTAAGACTTCTTGATCTGCGATGGTGTGGCATCTGGAAGCTATTAAGAAAGAACCAACCAAGCATTAGACACAATATATATCTCAATCATGCTTAATAAAAGATAGAAAGATAAAAAGGCACACATACACAAATAAGAAGTATTTTTGATAAATTTGAGTTTGAAGCTCGACAAGAACAGAACTTGCTTTCCTCTATGCAGACCCGTTTTCATGTGCAGAGCTTGTGTTATTTGTATTGTTGATTACCTCAACAAGAATTTATATGAATGTTGTAAGATATCAAAAGAAAAACAATGGTTATAAAGTATAGGCAAGATCAAGAAAGGTACAATCCAACATAAAATTATGTGAAGACTTACATCTTGGTCCATTTGTATATTGGCATCATCAAGTGTTTTGTCCATGTCATTCATCAAGGCATTCTTCTGGTGGGCATAGTAATTAGGCATGACAATTTTTCCCGGCGGGGTGGGTATCCGCGGGGATTTACCCGCCGGGAAACAGGTTTGAGGACCATTTTCTCCTCGCAGGGACGGGGGACGGGGACCCGTATAATAAACGGGGCGGGGGCAGAGATGGGAGTCCCCGCCCCGTGGGGACCCGTATAATCCCTGTTGCAGGAAATTACTTAAATGCCCTTCATATATATATATTAGTTTGTTTTTCTTCGGCCTTTGTAACCCTAAGCCGCCTCATTCCCTCTCAGTCTCACTCACCGATTCACTTCCTCTCTTCTTCGAAGAACCACAACCTCTCCAGTCCACATTTCCTCCATCGTTCGCTGCCCTCTAAACCCCTTTATCGTCGCGCTCCTCCTTCTCATTCCTTCCTCATCTCACCCTCAAGGTCACCGCAGGAATCGTCAGTTCGTCGCGCGCCGCCTAAGACGCCCCTGCCAAGGAGAACATCTTCACGGGAGGGTCGCCGTCTTCACGAGAGCGTTCCTTTCTCTGTCGCAGCAGTGAGCATCAAAGTTCATCTTCTTTTGGATTTATTCTTTTATTCTATTTCTCCATGTTCAATGATCTTTTTCCTTAAAAAAACTTTCATTAGTTTCTAGGTCATTATAAAATTCATAGACTCTGTTTTGGTTAATAGGTTCAATTTTACACCCCCTTTTGGAGAAAATGGCAATGATTGATAAAAAAGATAACCAATTCCTAAAGGAATGCATTCTTGTTGTTGATGACGATCGAACATGTCTTATGGTTTTGAAGATTTTGCTCCAAAAATGGCATTATTAGGGTTCAGCTTCTTCTGATCTAATTCTTCTATATTACCAAATTTTATTTTGCTGAATTCTTTTTTATGTTATTGTTTTATATATATATATATATAAACATAATATATACTGGTACTAGCTAGATTATTGTTCGATGTAAGTTAATTTAATTTGAATCTATATGTTATTTTGTTTTTGGTTTTTCATGTAACAAATTTTATCATAAGTTTTTGTTTGATGTGCATAATCTTTCAATTTCAAGTTTGTGCTCATTTGAAGTTATTATCGATGAAGCAAAGCAAATTCTCATATAAGATAAGAAAGATCTGCTTATTATTCAATTAACTAAATTGGTTTTGGTAGTGAAATTTTTTTCAATTTTTTATTTTTGTAAGAATCTGTGGAGATCCGCAGAGACCCCGAACCCCGGCGGATACGGGGCCCCCGTTACCCGTCGCGGGGATGGGGCGGGGACGGGGACAGGTTATGGAGGCGGGGGCGGGGCCCGTTGCCATCCCTAAACTCATCGTACATTGTAGTTGGGAGTTGCCAACTATGCAAAGAGGGTGAAAAATGTTTTAAGAAGTTTTGAATTTCAAGAGGGGATCATAAGTCTTTACTTGGTCTAATGGAAGATCAAATATGTCACAAGCTTTTCTGTGAGGCTGTCCAATGGTTTCTTGCCCAAAATTTCTCTACTATAAGATAGATAAATCATGAATAAACCAAACTATAGTTGCAAAGAAACAACAAGAGATGTAAAAATTTTCTGATCAATTATCATTATTTCTCTAATATTATATCTTCTTACTTATTCTTATGCTGGTATGATCATTTCTTGGCAACATGAGTAATTGAAGCCGTAAAAGATACACCTCTACTGCCAGTTTTGTTTGAAAAAGACTTGCACTGATACCTAGTTGATCAAAAAGCAAAAACAAAGTCAGGAAGCTCACATTAAAGACTAGATAAAGGTTTAGTGACCTTGTAGCATTCAAGTTTGTAACTATTTGCAAACTTCCACAATAAACCAATAAAATAAAATAGCAAAAGAAAGAGCATAAATGATAACCAGGAACTTTTTCAAATTTTAGATTAACTAAAGATGATATGTTTACTAAGCAAGCTAGCTTACCATGTAATAAGTTGGTTCCAAACTTCTTAAGGAAGTTTCTTTTCTTTTTTTTTCCTCTAAGTTGCATGAGGAACACTTTTTTGACATCACGAGCAAAAAACGGTGATCTCGGAAGTTAAGTTCAACTTCAAGTCAGATGAATATCCGGAGATCCGGAGTGAAATAGAAAAAAGAGGTTAGGGAGTGCTCTGTAATCCACACATTGAGGTGGGACAGCTGAAGATTCAAGAATTTTATGGCAATGTATGGATTACATACAAGGATATTGTCCGCGGAGTGAATGAGAAGAACTACCGCACTTATGTGAGAGCAGATGGCCATCCGAATCAACTGGAGCGGAGTGACCTCAAGCCGATTGCTAGAGGATGGCTGGAGTTCATCCAATGCTCCATTATTCCAACAAACAACTGCTCTGAGTGCACTACTGACAGAGCCATCATGATTCATTGCATCATAATAGGACATGAGGTGGATGTGGGTGCAGTCATTCCCCAACAGCTTTATCACATCCCCTTCAACGCTAACACACATGCTAAGTTGGCGTTCCTCCACCTCATTCACTGCCTTTGCGAAGCTTCAATGGTCAACTTGGAGAACGATTTTTCCATTCCCATTGAGAGGCTGATCTCCAAGAAGATTATGGAACAGACAAGAGAGTATGCAAGGGTTCCGAGAAGAGGACAAGCCAGAGAAGAAGCTCAGCAAGCTCCTCCACCACCTCTCATGCCTCAAGGGCACTACTTTCTACCTCAGGAGTATTGGCAGCAGCTGACCTCCTTCCTTGAGCAGATGAGGGTCACCCAAGATAGCCACGGTATCCTCCTTCATCAGATTGTGGCAGAGTAATAGAGTCAGCGCCATGAGCTTTTCCAAGTGAGACAAGATATAGGGCGACTGAGAGGACCACGTGGAGCATAGCCTGAGGAGGGAGATGGCCACCATGATGACTAAAGTGGTTGAGTTCTCTTTCATTCTTATTTCCTTTTTTGTATTGCTTATGTTATTTTCGTGTTTTCTATTTTCTGGTATTTACTGTTTAGTGCATGACTCCTAATTTTCTATTTTCTTTAGTTTTAGTCTACTTTTAGTTTTATGTTTTTATATTTTTCAAATGATGCCTCGTGTAATGTCCTCAAGAAGTATTTAAAAAAAAAAGAAAGAGAAAAGTAATGTTTTATGTTAGAAGTTGAGTTTAATTTATAATTGTTTTGTCACGTTACATGTGGTGGTATACATAAGGTTTAATTACTCTATTAGTCCCTATAGTTTTGCGAAATTTTTAATTAGGTCCCTGTACTTTTTTTTTAATTGAGTCCTTGCACCAATTTTTTTTAATTGGGTCCTTACACTTTTTTTTTCCTTTTATTTGGTCCCTGCACTAATTTTTTTTAGTTGGGTCCCTATAAAATTAAGCCAATTACTACCAAGAGGGACCTAATTGAAAAAAAAATTGGTGCAAGGACCCAATTAAAAGGAAAAAAGTATAGGGACCTAATTGAAAATTTCGTGAAACTATAGGGACCAATAGAGTAATTAAACCTATATATAATTGTGATCGTGATTGCATTAAGAGAATGATATATGAATTTCCTTGAACAAGAGGAATGTTGATTTTTAAGGAACATAAATTTAGAAAAGTGTTATGACACCTCCAAAAATGAGCAAAAGATTGATCCTTGAATCAAAAGAATTGACAAGAAAAAAAAACAAGAACGAAAGAGAAAAAGAAATAGCAAGAAAAAGAAAAAATGATGACGAAAAGATAAAAAAAAAAAGCCAAGTTGCAAAGTTCTGAGTATCAATGGCTGAGATCCAAATATGTGCCTGTGGTGTCTATTGTCCAAGGACGACTTGGGTGATTAGATCTGAGGGGTGCTTCAGCACCTGATAACTTGGACCAACTGGTTCGGGATTATCGATTGAAAATCTGTTACACAAGCTACCTTGAGACAAGACATTTAGCAGTCCAAAGAGACTTTGGGCATCGATATTTGGGATCAAGATTTCAGTTATATGCTTGTGGTGCAACCGTGTCAAGGAGAGGCTTGAGTAACTAGATCTGCGGGGGTGCCTTATCACCTGGTAACTTGTATCAACTGATCCGAAATTACCAATCAAACGCTCACAATCAAAAGCCACCTTGAGACGTGGAGCATTTAGAGTTGTCAACGAAAAAGTTCTCTCTAAGTTTAAAAAAAAGGAATTCAAGGATCAATCAGGGCTTAATGAGAGTGAGATTTCATAACACCATCCGGGTTCTAGTTCTTTCAAGGCGTTGACATTCCCAATATTTCAAGGAACAGTGAAAAGTAAGGAAACATTCATGATCACAATGTTGCCAAACCCCACTCATGGGACAAGCATAAGCTTCAAGGGAACTCTGACTTCTAATCAAACCCACTTTAGTTTTCTAGTGTTCAAGTTGCTTGAGGACAAGTAACACTTTAAATTTGGTGTTGTGATGTGTGAGCATCATTAATGTCTTTTCTATATGATTTATAGAGTATTCTGTTGATTCGTTAAAGGATTTGAATGAACTTTCCCTAGTAGATGCTACTTTGAGTTGTTGTTGCATTCTATTAATTACAGGTAGCATTCGGGTGAAATTTAGCAGAGTTAAAAAAGAAGAGGAACAAGAGAAGACGTTGCTGTCACTTTGGCGCTAAATGCCACCTTATCGGCGTTTAGCGCCGGAACTTTAGAACTACAATTTCAATTCTGGACACGTGGCACTAAACGCCACGAGTTGGGGTTTAGAGACGAGGGCCTCATAAAGTGTGCAAAGTTTTCTGGATAGTTGGCGCTAAGCGCCACCTCACCGGCGTTAGCACCGAGGCCATTGATTCACGTGCAAGGTTACTGTATGGGTGGCGCTAAACACCCACTCAGCGGCATTTAGCGCCAAGGGCGTGAATTAGAATGGAGACCACACGCGTGCAACAAATCAACGAAATGCTTGGATGTTTGATTTTTTTTTAATCAAAACACAATTAGAAAAGATTTGTTAGGTTTTAATTTAAGTTTTAAATCAATTACAATTAGGACTTTAAATAGGATAGAGATTCGCTCCCGCAGGGGACTTCTCTTCTCCTAATTTTTCACATTCGGCAATTTACAGTTTTTACTCCTAAATTTTTCTCTGCACCATGAGCTACTAAACCTCTATTGTTAAAGTTAGGAGCTCTATTTACTTTGATGGATTAATAATTATTTGTTCTTCTACTCTTGATTAATGCATTGATTTATGTTTAAGAATTGGTTTCGTCCTTCATCCCATAGATTAGTGTGTATTGGAAAATAACTCTGATCTAAATTGAATTCTTTTGAGTTTTGGAAAAGTTACATCACTAGAATTAAAGCTTGAAACCCTTTCTCACAAATCTTTAATTGTCTAAATTTAATGTGATATGTGACATATAATTGCATCACTTTGGGTTCTTAGGGTTTGTGTGGCTTATAAATCGGAATTTGAACTTTACCCTCTAATTCAATTGATTGATCAAGGAATTGACGATTAGTTGGGTTAGAGGAGATTGAATTGCCTAAGATTAGGAATTCAATCGCCTAGGATTTGCCATAAACTCAATCTTTGCATGATCGAGGTAGTTAACATTGAATATTAACCCGGATATTTAAACATCTCTAAAACCTTAACTCTATTCTCATACCGTTTTCTCAACCATTCACTGCATGCTTTTTCTTAATTTACTGTCTTTAATGTTATTTGATACCCAAAACTCTCATTTTAACTTGTCTAACTAGAACAATTAATCAATGATTGCTTGCTTAGTCCATTAATCCTCGTGGGATCGATACTCACTCACCTGAGTTTATTACTTGGTACGACCCGATGCACTTGCTAGTAAGTTGTGATTTGAAATTCCGCACCACATGCTCATCAACTTTTTAGTATTCAGTCTATACCCAATATCCATCCTTGAACCCATTACGATAAAAGTGCAAGATTATATCTAAAGTCCCTAGCTAATGGACACCTAGATACCCTTGAGACCTATAAGGTTTTATATTGAACATATATGCAACAAACTGATCAATCCCTTTAAAGAACTCAGATTTTATTCCCCATGTTGTCTGTTATCCCTGTCATACATCTACAAACAATGACTTATAATTATTTTGCTACAAACAACCTAGAATTCAACAAACAATATAATTTAATATTAATTTTTTTTGAAATTTCAACAGAAATTTTAACTATAGTTAGCAACTTTCACCAAATGTAATTTTTAACTTTTACATACCAAACATATCTTTGAACAATTTTAACAAAATTTAGCATAATGTTTTCTTAATTCAGATATCTCTACCAACAAATTGTCAGTTTTCACAGTTTAAACAATGACAAGCATATATTAAAACAAACAGCCACCATATTTTTTTAAATTCTGTTGAAATTTTGACAGAGTTTTACCTATAATCAACTACCTTCACAAAGTGTAATTTTTAATTTTTATAAACCAAATATGTCTTTAAACAATTATAATGAAAATTTGGTGGAATTTCTCCTTAATATAATAATAGAGAAACCCTTGGGAGTCAGCAAATTTTAGTATTTTTTACTATTATTTAGTCAACACAAACACTAAATTATCTTGAACAAATAAATTTTACTAATCATGTGTGCAAACTTTGAAAAAATATGGGTGCAAACTGTATTGATTCATGTGTTCAAAATTCTAGTAAATATAGATATAAATTATATGCTTCTTTGTGTGCAAAACATCTATAAAATACAAATTATTAT
Source organism: Arachis ipaensis (assembly GCF_000816755.2). Lineage (NCBI taxonomy): Eukaryota > Viridiplantae > Streptophyta > Magnoliopsida > Fabales > Fabaceae > Arachis > Arachis ipaensis. The sequence continues at coordinate 110,282,404 of NC_029791.2, forward strand.
TGGCTAAATACTGATAAAAAATGATAATATTTGTTGGTCAGATAATATTTCCCATACTAATATTATAATTGGCACGCATATAGTCGCATCTATGGTATTCTCACCAACCACTATGCTAGCTCCTTTGACGGCCTAAGGAATTACCAACCTAACGGAATATCTGGACTGTTGTTTTCGAATCGTACATCGTGGAGGAGACGCCTCTGCTGTTATGTTGAACCTGCAGCAGAAGAAAAGCAACGGTGACGGTAAGTGACACTGGAACTAGAAATAGTTGTGTTTTGAAATCAGCAAAAATGGTGCATGAATGTGTTCGTCTTTTCTTGTTTTGAACTATTCCAGTGGCCTATCAAGATGATCCCATGCTGGTTCCCACCCTTTCTCCACCCAACACCTACCAAGCTGTCGTCAATGGCGACACCTTTGACCGATTGGACGATGGCCACCACCT
>NC_029791.2:110283109-110286025 GCF_000816755.2 Arachis ipaensis
CTCCCTCCCTCTCTCTCTCTCTTATTTAGAAATTTTCAGTTTATGTATCTATGTAATGCGAAATGTTGAAACTTTTTTAGCAGGCTTTAGCATAGTTGGCAAGGCACCGGATTGTGATTGGAGTTTGTGACGGACCTATGCTCGCAAAGAAGCAGGTTAGACCTTTTTTTTTCATTTTACATATATCATAATATTACTCTCGCTCAAATTGATTAGCTTCTTTCTCTGTGCTGAGAAGAGAAAGTAAATTTTTTGTTTATTTGTGTCAATGTCTAAAATTGGATTTTTCGTGTACTCGCACAGTAGTATAATTGAATCTTCAATTTTATGTTTTAAGCTGTGTAGCCCAGGTCCCATCATACTGTGATCGGTGAATTACTATTTTTTAGTAGAAGAGCGCTAGGGGATCAGCAAATTTTGTTATTTGTAGCCATAAATTAGTCATTATTAGTATTTTTAATGGTGTGAGATTATATTTAATAGTGCAGGATTATTCATTTTTCTTTTGTTGGTTAAGTGTTGGCCAAATTTTAATAAAATTGCTAGTCCCCTAGACTTTCTTTTTTAGTATTACAGTTCAACAGTTCTTGATTTGGATGTGTTGATATAACATAATTTTCTGAAAATTAGACCAATGGGTTCAATCAAATTAACTAAAAACCGGTCTTTTAGTCTGTTCGGTTGATCTTTAAAATTGTTCTAAAAAATTTGATGAAAAAATTGGTCAAATCGACAAATAATCAATAAATTGACAAAACTGACCCGGATTCTTAAACATATGGTTCGCTACCCCCACCCTCTAAAATGGCGCCGTTTTATCCCAAAAAAAAAACAAAAAACAAAACCAGCTGAAGCAGAACACACAGCACCCTCTCTCTTTCTTTCTCTCTCAAATTCAAAATCACCTTCTGAAAAACCCTAACCCTATCAGAGAAAATCACCAAAGCAAAATAGCCACCATCAGCCCCCACCACTATTGGCGCCGACGGTGACAACTTGAAGGTATGCTCTTTTCGTCGCGTCGCCAGAAGGTCGGTTCGGAGCTGTTGTTGGCGTCTCTGTCCCGTCGCCGTCTCTGTCCTCGTCGCGTCTGTCGTCGTCCAGCCCGTGATCGAGCCATGAACTTCAATGCCTTTAATTTCCAAATTTTTTTTTGCAAGCAAGCAAGAAGGTAGTAGATGTCAAACTCGCAAAATATTTTCAGGCCGTACTGAAAGAATTTCAGAAGGCACAATGTCTTGCAACTGAGAGAGAAACAGCGTATACTCCTTTTGTTCCACAAGCAGTTCTTCCTTCCAGGTGACTTATCAACTTTGTAGAAGTAGAAATGGTAAAATTTGATCCTTATTTGCTCTATGTGTGTGTGTCTTATTTAGAATTTAAGTGATTATATACGGCGACAGAAGAATAAGTTAATCTTAAAATAATACAACTTAATTTATTTGCACTTAGTTCTTTGGTTATCAATTGTGTCCTGAATACATTGTTGTTAATTCTTATTACCTATGTGGTTATAATGTGGGCTTCTCTCACTGGCTTGCAGCTATACAGCTAGTGAAGTAGATACTAGTTCTGATCCGACTCCAGATCAGCGTGCCCTTCTTGTAGAATCCAGGAGGTGATTTTTTTATGGGTGATTTATTGTTTCTTATTTGTTTCCTATTGATAGTAAAATAAGTGATTTGTAGATTTATTTTTCTTGGGGTTAATAGTCAAATTCGTTCTTAAAAGATCACTCATTCTTTTAAATTAGTCCTCAAAAGATTTTTTTAGTCATATTAGTCTTTGAAAGATAAAACGTAAGTCAAATTGGTCATTCCGTTAGTTAGATGACAACGTGTCACGTTAAGTGTCACGTGGCATGATGACGTGGTAGGTTAATGCCACGTGTCACAAGATGATTGGTTGACGTGTCAGGTCAGTAACACCTAGCACGCCACGTGTCACTTGACATGTAAAAAATTATTTATAATCAAAATAACCCCTAAAAGTCTAGACGTAAGTCATTTTCATCCCTAAAATTTTAAAAATTAATCAAATTAGCCCTTATATAAATTTTTTTCTTCATAATATTAAATTTGAAATCTTTTTTGAAAGTACTAATTTTAATATTATTTTTTAGACTTTAATAAACAAAATTCTCTTTTAATGCCACAAGATGATTGGTTGACGTGTCAGGTCAGTAACACCTAGCACGCCACGTGTCACTTGACATGTAAAAAATTATTTATAATCAAAATAACCCCTAAAAGTCTAGACGTAAGTCATTTTCATCCCTAAAATTTAAAATTTTAAAAAAATTAGTCCTTATATAATTTTTTTAATTTTTTTCATAATATTAAATTTAAAATATTTTTTGATAGTACTATTTTTAACATTATTTTTTAGACCTTAATAAACAAAATTCTCTTTACATAAAATAATAAAAATAATTAAATTATTATAAAGTTATTTTGTCATTTGTATTTTAAAATTTTACCTTTTCAAATTGTAATTTTTTTATAGTGAAATTTTTATATTTAAACGAATTTATCAAATTATTGTTGATTATATATTAAAAAATTTAATATTTTAAATCTCACTAATAATATAGTAGTTATTTTAAAATTTAAATCTTTTAAATTTTTAAAATTATAATTTTTATTACTGTTTAATTTATATGGTAAAACTCAATAATTGAAAAACCGATTTGTCGCATCACTTGTTGAATCTTAATATTTTAATATATATAGACTAACGTCATAACCACCATTAATTACGATTTTTAAGCCAGAGTCTCCCATAGCAATCCAAAATAATTCATGGATAACAAACATCTAATTCTTGTAACATAATACTAAATATCATAATAAATCAAGCATATATAAGTATGCATACTAAAAGTCAAATTTTAAAGTATAATAAAGTCAATTAAGA
>NC_029791.2:110300017-110300927 GCF_000816755.2 Arachis ipaensis
AATATAGGTTTTTTTTTAAATAACTACTAGTTATATACTAAAAATTTAAATATATTGAATTTCACGAAATAAATATAGTTATTTTAAATGTTTTAATCTTTTAGATCTCACTAAATAAATATAGTTATTTAAAAAAAACTATATTAAAATAGTAATATTCAATAAGTGATCCCACAAATTGATTTTTCAATTATTGAATTTTACCATATAAATTAAATAATAATAAAAATGATAATTTTAAAAATTTAAAAAATTTAAATTTTAAAATAATTACTATATTATTTAGTGAAATTTAAAATATAAATTTTTAAATATATAATCAACAATAATTTGATAAACTTGTTTAAATAAAAAAATTTTACTATAAAAATTATAATTTAAAAATATAAAATTTTAAAATACAAATGACAAAATAATTTTGTAATAATTTAATTATCTTTATTATTTTATGTAAAGAGAATTTTGTTTATTAAAGTCTAAAAAATAATATTAAAATTAGTACTATCAAAAAATATTTTAAATTTAATATTATAAAGAAAAAAAATTATATAAGGACTAATTTGATTAATTTTTAAATTTTAGGGATGAAAATGACTTACGTCTGAACTTTCAGTGACTATTTTTATTATAAATAACTTTTTTACGTGACACGTGGCGTACTAAGTGTCACAGACCTGACACGTCAACCAATCATCTTGTGACACGTGGCATTAACCTATCATGTCATCATGCCACATGATACTTAACATGACACGTCATTATTTACCAACGGAAGGACCAAGTTGACTTACGTTTTATCTTTCACCGACTAATATGACTAAAAAAAATTTTTTGAGGATTAATTTAAAAAATGAGTGATCTTTTAAAGACGAATTTGACTATTAACCTTTTTTCTTAGGTCATTATGAAA
>NC_029791.2:110301292-110302227 GCF_000816755.2 Arachis ipaensis
ATAAGTTCAACCACAATTCGACTTCAGTTAGACCATTAAACCAGTCACATTGACCACTTCGGTTCTCGCAACCTTGATATAACATTTAACTTTTTTGAACCGGCTGATTTGTTGCAAATTGGATTCTTTTTATCCTTAGTTCTATTGAAAATGTGGATTTTTTTTATTTGCTCCACACTGCTGTGTCTTTAATTTTAATCAGGTAAGGTTTGTGTTGTAGAAAGTCATGGTTGAAGAGCCTCCAGGACATGATTATTCAGGAAATGGATCCTCTCCATTTTTTTTATCACTGGAGAGAATAAAGTGTAATCTCCCACCTTCAATTCTACAAGTGGGACCAGCAATAAATGAGAGAGAGAATGCAATAAAGGGTGAGATCTTCCACTGGATACCATCCAGTTTTTTCTCCACTGGAGAGGATCCACTCCGGATCATTCATTAGTTGAGACTTGAATGCTAAAACAAGAAAAACAATTAGGCTTTCATTTTTTCATTTTTATTTTTTTCCCCCTCTTTCGGTGTCATCTTCTCTCACTGAACTCTCATAGCTTACTATTGGTATCTGAGTCAAATTATTTTCGAATTGATCAAATTAATTAGAAGAGTATGCCTGAATTCAAATTCCAGAGAATATATTCATTTTCAGTAGTCAATGTGCAAAATATAAAGTGAAACTAAGTATCATGCTAAAACTGACCAAACTCTTAACTACTTCAACTTTTTATCTCTTGAAACTTTTTTGGTAGAGAAAAATTCAGTTTTGAAAATTGAGAATTATATTTTTATGTTTACAAAAGCTTATCTATTAAATTGTATAGGAGCTCATTGATTTAAAGTTTAAACATTGTATAACTGAGCTTGTTACTGGTAATTTCAACTATAAGATGAAAGATCACCTTATTACCAAGTTATAATTTTTGGTGTATGGATTTTAC
>NC_029791.2:110302654-110319638 GCF_000816755.2 Arachis ipaensis
TTTCCCTCATCTCTTCAGGCTTTGCTTTTGCTTTTAGTTTTGGAATTTCCTTATACGATCCTTTTCCACTTTGCAGTTTGTTGAACTGTTACAGCCTATTGAGGAAAGGATACGCAATGTTGAAATCTTCATAAAGTTGAAATCTTCATAAAGGTACAAAGGCAATGTTTTCCTTATGCTCTTACATATAATTTATCAAAAGTAATCTCCTCTATTTCATGTACTTTCTTTTTCTCCCCCCCTGCCCCCTGTTAAACGTGCATAATTATTAGCTAAGAAAAGCTTACCCTCTTCATGATGGATGAACTTATTTTATTATTTTGTTGACATATGCATGTCTATTTTAAGTGGTGTGTCTTTGTATTACTAGTTTCTAAGGGTGGATGGGAAGAAAATGAATGATGTCCTAATTTGCATCCATCCATCAATTGCATATCGTTTAAGATTTATTTGAAAGAAAAAAAAATCTTTTAATAATTATTATTTGAAATTGGTATGCAAAACCATGCAGTCTATCAAGCCAGAACTGGAAGTGCAAGCTGTACCAATCACAGATCCTTATGGCCCTTCTATCGTGGATGCAGATTTGGAGGCTGTGGTTGTAAGGTTTGAAGTCTGCAAGCTTGTGTTATGCCGGTTTTATTTTGTTGTTTCTGGATCTTGATGATCATGATCATTAGAATGTTGTTCTGATAGAGACCCGAGCAAGTTCATTACTATCACAATTTTGTGAGTTCTTTTGGGTTTCTAATAATTGTAGTATACACAGTGATTTTATGACTTTCAAATTGTCAGTACTGATTTATTTGATACCTGACTCATGTTGGTTCTCATACAGCAAAGAGACAGTGCTCGGAGGATTAGCAGTAAACAGAAAAAGAGCTGAAAGAGGTCTTTCACAGTTTAAGGTATAGCTGTTTATTGTTTTTTTTAACATAGAAAAGTAAGAAACTAATTTGTCAAAACGTTTCTATGACATATTAGAAATTGTTTCTGTGGATCTTATGCAGATTGAAGTTGTAGATTTGGTCTCTGGAGGTTCAGGTGAAGTTAACCTGAGTTCATCAATGTTAAGGATGTTTGAGGCTGAAAATGTCAACCAGCAAAGCACAATATCACAGACTTAGTAAGAAAAAATTTATTCAGCTTATACACATATTATTTTTCAAGCATAGTTTATATTGCCCATGATTGCAACATGCAAGTTGTTGTTTCATCAGAGTTCAAAAAATGGAGGAAACATTTTAGGAGTGGGAAAAATAGGGGGAAACTCGCATATCCTTGAGAAGGAAGAACTTTTCTCTCTGCAGATAATATTTGTATCATTGAATTTATTTACTGAAATGTGACTATACATTAGATAAAAGGCAAAAATCATGTGGTGGTTTATTTCAAGCGAACGTTGATTTTACACATTTTGACTGAATGGTTTTTCTGTACTAGAATTAATTTTTCTATTATCTTTAAAGTAATTGCAAATATAAGTATGTGATAATATTTTTTGATAATGTATTGACAATATATTGAGATCTCATATTCCGGAAGGAGATATCCAATGCTAGAATGAAAGAGGAGTTGACACATCGGATAAAATCAAAGAGTCAAATGACTGGGTTTTAAAATTTTACTAAGGATAACGATTGTTCGTTATTTTATTAGATGAAAAGTTTTATCATACTTTTTCGTAGGGGTGTGCATGGCCCGGTCTGATCCGAAGACTCGACCCGCTCCCGAACGCTTTAGGAGCTATTTTGGTGTGATTTCATCGGATTTAGGGTCGGGTAAGGGTCTCAAAAATAGACCCGATCATTATTTTGGGTCGGGTCCGGGCCATGGGTTGGGTCACCCGAAGTCGGCCCGGTGGCCCGGTCATCATACACAATTAATATTTTGTGTTATTAGTGATGGATAATAGTTATTCTTATGTGGAATTTAAGTATTATAAACCTTAATATTTTGTGTTATTAATTATTATAAGAGTATAAGTTAATGTTTTATGTTTAAAATGCATAAGATTTTAGACTAATGCATAATATTGTGTTATTTGTATTGATTTAAATATTTGGTGCTATTATACAATATTAGTATTGATTATGGTTATACTTTAATTTTAGAGAAGAGTTGGTTCTTGTTATATTTTTCTAAGTGAATTTTACCATGTCAAATAATGGTTGGAGTCTTGGAAATTTGGATATTTTCACATGCTAGCTTATAAGAAGGTATCAAGGTAACGTAATGTTAACGGCCCAGTTTTCACCCGGTTTTTACCCGGTATAATCGTGGCCCGAAAGTGTATAGGTTTCATCGGGTCTAGGGCTGGGTTCGGGTCTAATAAATAGGCTCGGTATATATTTCGGGCCGGATCTGGGTCACATCAAACCCGGTTTCATCCGGCCCATGCACACCCCTACTTTTTCGTAACAATTTTGCTAGGTAACTAAGTAAAATTTTGTCCATTTCTGCAAATTCTTGATAGACTGGACTCCAAAATCTATCAAATAAAAAAAAACACACTTCAATTACCCAAATTTATCCTAATTTAGAATTATATTTCACCATTTTTTCTTACCTTTTATTTCGAGGTATTGTCTAATTTGATCCCTAAAATTCCCAACTCAATTAAGATAAATCATCCACTTTTTAAAATGACCAAATAAGTCCTCCACTCTGAGAATCGTGAATCTCCATTGGTCCAAAAGTTAAAAGACATTTTAACAGCGTTGAGGTGTACAGTAACTAAACGACGTCGTTTAGTTTGCTCTCATAATCTATTCTCCCCAATTAAAAATCTCCCAAATGGTCATTCCATTACCTTCCCACCAAAAATTGCAATACGTTATCATCACCCTCATCACCTCTTCATCTTTCTCAAGTCAACGTTGTCGTGGCTCACCGACAGTCGTCCGTTGTTCCCTCATTTGATCAGCGAAACTCATCATTTCTGTCAACATCATCCGCCTCAAACATTTTCTACGGTGAACGGTAAGGATTTAATTTTTTTTTCACTGTGTTGATGTTAGTTGGGTGATTAACATGATATGTTGTGATTTTGATACTTGCATTTAACTTTTTTGAATGTACTCTATGTTATTCATTTTTTTTGTGGTTGTGTTCTAAGATTTAGGGTTTTTATTTTGACTATAGTGCTAATTTATTGTGATATTCTGGCTTACAAAGTTAAATGTATGTGATAGTGCATAGTTAACAGTTTGTTAGTTAATGGTTTGTTAGTATGTGATTGTTTAACATTTTTTGAAAATTAGAAAATGATGTAATGGTGAATTCTGGTATATTTTGTTGTGTTTTTTCAGATGAGCGATCGGCTGAGGCTTATTTTCACCATGGAGGGAGGTTCGAGACCCAAGTTTCTGATGGTAGATTTGTATACACATCAAGTTGCACTGGTGAATGGCTTAGAGTTAATGCAGATTACCTGGATGTTTTTGTCATAACTGGTTACGACAAGGAGTTGGGCTATGATAAAGCTCATGCTTGCTGGTACTTGGATCCTAAAGATGGTTTAGAGTACGGTTTGAGGAGGTTGAAGTTGGACTAGGATCTAAGGGATATGGTTAGCCTCTGCCGCCAAAATGGTAATGTCATCCATATATATTTTGAACATGGTCCCTCTGTCCCTGAGTTTATAGATCATATGGAACTGTCTGATGATGATGAATGTATTGGTGGAGGAGGTGACAAGAATGATTTAGAGCAACACAATGGTGTTAAGGAAACCAACATAATTCTAAGCCAATTGTGTTCCCCTTCCTGAGCAAGAGACTCTAACACCCTAGCCTACACCACAGCCCATATCACAGCCGACACCACAGCCCACATCCAAGCCCACACCATAGCCCACACCACAACCCACTATCATGCCCTTATCACAGCCAAATCCCATAAGCACTAAGCCATTGTCTCAACCAAATCCGATTACACCCACTCTCCCAACTCAGAAAAAAGCAAACACAAAAATTACACAAACTATTCAGAGAAATTCTACCACCAAACCAACAAAAAAATTTGGTGGCTTTAAATTTAACACTTCAACAAAGTCACCTAGAAAATCTGTGATAAGATCTACTAGCAAGAAGACACCTCGAATGCCAATCATTGGGGCTGATGGTAAATCATCTGATTCATATGAATCTGCAGAAGATAACTTTTACATGCCACATCTGCCACCTGAATTTTCAGAATCTAGTACTGAATCTGAGGTAGAAACATCTAAAAAAAGGAAGAAGCAAGCTGCCAGATATGAATCAGGTAAACAGAGTCTTGGTAATTTATTTCGTTGTACTTTATGTTATTTTACTAAATTATATTTGTTTGAATTTATTTATTTTATTTTATTTAGTTTAGTTTAAAGTAATCTATAGTTTGCTAAAGTATATTTATTTGGAGTTATTTTATTTATTTAGTTTAGTGTACTCTATGTTCTTTTGCTAAATCATATTTTTTTAGACTTATTTATTGTATTTATGTAGTTTAGTTTAATGTAATCTATGATTTGCTAAAACATATTTGTTTAGAGTTATTTATTTAGTTTAGTGTAATTTGATAAGCAGGTTCATTTTCGGGTGATTCTTGGAAGTCAGATGAGTTGAGGACTCCCCCAAATTCTGATGACTGATGCGGAAATTCTAACCACAAACTAATCGACAAGTGCACCGGATCGTACCAAGTAATACCTCAGGTGAGTGAGGGTCGATCCCACGAGGATTGATGGACTAAGCAACAATGGTTAAATGATTTACTTAGTTAGACAAACAGAAAATAGTGTTGAGAGTTCAAAAGCATTAAATTAAAGACAGGCGAATAAATAAGTTGGGAATAAAGTATGGAGAAACAGTTAAGGCTTCAGAGTTATCTATTTTTTGGATTGACTTTTCTTATTAACTATTTTAATCATGCAAGATTTAATTCATGGCAAACTATATGTGACTAGACCCTAATTCCTTAGACCTTTATAGTCTCCTCTAAAATTCATCAACCGCCAATTCCTTGGTCAATCAATTCTAATTAGGGGGTGAAGTTTAATTCCAGTTATTATGCCACAAAAATTCTAATTACCCAAATATAAGAGGATTATATATCACGTATCTCGTTAAATTCAGATAAAATAGAAATTTAGGAGAAGTTGTTTTCAAGCTGCTGTTCAAGTAAAGAGCTTTTCTAAGTTATACAAGAACTCAATTAGAAAGAGGGTCATACTTCCGTTGCACCCAAATTCATAAAATAAAGAACGAATACAATTCTTGAAATATAAATCAGTACATGAATTAAAATAGAAAAATAATATAATCAATCCATACAATAGACAGAGCTCCTAACCTTAACAGTGGAGGTTTAGTTGCTCATGATTCAGAGAGAAAAATAAGGATTCTGATAAAATGTATTTTGGTTGAGGTGGAATTGAATGTTAACTAATTGGAATCCCCAGTGGAATAATTCCAATCCCCTTTTATATCTAATCCTAATTAATTTAAAAATTTATTTTCTAAAACTAAAATAATATCTTTTCCTATTTTTAAAATAAAAATTAAAGTTTAAATCAAAATTAATTATAGCAATCAGCACGTCTTCAATTGATGGATAGGGACCACTTGCTTCGTAAGGTCCACGGCTAACTTGGAGTGGGCATAACCATTCTTGTGTGAATCTCCCTTGAGTCTCTGCTTTCCCTGGCTCTAGTCTGTGTTTCTGGGCCGAAAATTGGGTTGAAGCTCGGCCTGAAATCGCCCCTAGCGTTTTCTGTGAATTCTGCATGTGGCGCATGTCACGCGTACGCGTCGATGATCTTCTTCACTTGTCACGTGTACGCGTCAGGTATGCACACGCGTCGCTGTGGAACTTTCGCTTTTCACGCGTACGCGTCAGGTACGCGCATGCGTCGCCATGGACAGCTCCGAATCACGCGTACGCGTTAGGCACGCGCACGCATCGCTCCTCACTGGTCAGCTCCTTGGTTTCTTCTCTTTCTCTGCAGAAACTCATCAAATCCATTCGAATGCTACCTAAAATAAACAGAATTGCACAAGACTCAAAGTAGCATCCATAGTGGCTAAAAGATAATTAATTCTTGATTAAACCCCACAAATTGAATGCAATTTCACTAGGAAAAGATAGGAAAGATGCTCACGCATCAATGACGAGGCAAACCTAGTTGTGAATCCAATTTTCAATGATGCTGCCAAGTTTGGCCATGTCAGGTTGAAATTAGAGATGGAATTTACAACTAGGAAAGCTTTCAAAAGGGCTGTTACAAATTATACTTTACAAGAGGGAAGAGGAGTAAGGTATTCAAAGAATAACACTACTAGAGCTAGAGTTGTTTGTAAAAATGAAGAGTGTCCTTAGTTAGTCTATTGTTCTTATAACAAAAGGCATGCGTGCAGGCAGATTAAGACATTTAATGATGACCATACGTGTGAGAGAAAAACAAAAAATAGGTGTACAACTAAAAAATGGGTTACTGAAATCCTAATAAAAAAGGTAAGGAAGCAACCTACTTTTAGGCATTGTGAGGTATTTGACTATTTCAAGAGAAAAACTGGAGTTCAATTGTCTAGGACTAACATTACAAGATCTTTAGGAGATGCTAGGAAGATTGTGAGAGGTGATGAAGCAGCCCAGTATGCCAAGCTTAAGGATTATGCAGAGGAGTTGTTGAGGTCAAATCCAGGATCTACTGTGAAACTAGGTGTAAATGCACAACTGAGGGAGACCCTATCTTTCAGAATTTTTATGTGTCTTCATGGTTGCAAGCAAGGGTTTGTGCACAGATGTAGACCCTTGATTGGTTTGGATGCAGCGTTTCTAAAGACTTCCTATGGAGGATGGCTAATGTGTGCCGTGGTGCAAGATGCAAACAATCACATCTACCCCATAGCATGGGCTATTGTTCCTGTTGAGAAAACAACTTGGAAGTGGTTCTTGGAACTTTTACATGAAGACATCGGTTTCTATCAGGAGCATAACTGGTGTTTCATGAGTGACATGCAAAAGGTACGTATAATGTACTATATAGAAACACAATATATGATATATTGAATTGTTTAGATTTAATGATGGTTCTGTTAGGGACTATTTGGATTTAATGAATGTATAGTTAGGGTATATTTTGAGTATTAGGAACTTGTGAATTCTGAACTAGTACCATTCTCATGGTTATTCTGAACTGTTACCATTGCCACTTGTGAATTGCAGGGACTCATACCGGTACTGCAAGAGGTTATGCCCAATGTGCATCGCAGATTTTGTGAATGGCACTTGTGGCATAACTTCCAAAAGCGATGGAAGAACAAGCACCTGAAATCATTATTGTGGGCATGTGTTAGAGCACAGACAGCTCTAGAGTTTAACAAAATCATGCAAACCCTCAAGATTATCAATGTGAAGGCGTGGGAGTATCTGGACAAGATCCCCAGACAATCCTAGACCAGAGCGCACTACAAAGACACCTCAAAGAACGACAATATATGCAACAACATGTGTGAAGTCTTCAACTCAGCCACTAAGCCATACAGATCAAAGCTGAAGGTTGTAGAAGGCTTAGAAAAGGGGGGTTGAATCTATGACATTCTTTCAACTTAAATATATTAACCCTTTAAACCAAACTTTCAGTCTGAATCTGTTTGAACTCAGCAGCGAAAGATTTATGAGACAATTTCATTTTGTCTCATGAATATCAGAAAACAGAACAGAGCAGGGAAGAAAGAAGTGACACCATCATGTATCCTGGTTCGGTTGCCTTGTGCAGTGCAATCTACGTCCAGTCTCCACCACAACAGTGGTGGAATTTCCACTATAGTTAAAGTATTATATACACCAATTCCACAGGATTGACACAATCCTTTCACACTCAAGTTCTAACCTAACTTGACTTGGTTATGCTAATACTTAACTCTTTAGGGGTGTCCATGGATCGGATCGTATCTGCAGATCCGAGGTAAATATCCGCATCTAATCCAAAAATTGCGGATATGATCCGATCCGCAAATTGATCGGATCGCGGATATCTGCTCTACATCCGCGTATCTGATCTGCGGATCCGCAGATCCGCACAATAATAATTAAAATATATATATATAGTAATTATTATTCATATATTGTATTATTTTATTTTTGTTATTTAGAAAGAGTTTGATTAAAAATATTTTCGGAATAAATAAGTTTAAAAGTATGAAAAAAATATTTATTGAATATTTTTACATAGAAATATGATTAAAAAGAGAAAGTTTAATCATGCGGATATATCCGATATCCGATCCGATCCGATCCGCACATTTGCAGATCAGATCGGATCAGATCCGGCATTAAAAAGCGCGGATATCATATCCGATCCGATCCGATCTGTGGACACCCCTATAACTCTTCACTCTTAGTGCTAACCCAACTAAGAAAGGGGTACCTCACAGGTACAAGATACAAGACACAGACTCAACATAAAGAAATATGAAATAACTCTAGGCTTTTCACTCAAGTGTATCTCTCTGCCTCTTTCCACTCTTAGGCTTTTTCAATGACTCTTTCATTCAGCCTTTTACCTCAAGAAATTACAGAAAGATAAACATTAAAAAGAAAATTACAATCTGTAAAATATGAAGGAGATTAATGATTCAACAGCCTTTTTGCTATGTGATGAACCAGATTTGCTTGCCTCTGATTTAGTTCCTCATTCTGGCGAAATGCTCCTTTGACTGGGAAGCACTGTCCAAGTTGATGAACTTCTTCAGAGAACTCTTCTCAGAACATAAACCTCAAAACACTAGTTATCTCTCCTTGACTTCTGAAGAATGAAAAATCTTCTTTTGTATCTCCTTGTATGTTGCTGAGTTGCTCTCTCTTAGGTCAACCCTAGAGCTGTGTGCTTCACCAACTCACCGTGTCACTTTTTAGTTAATCCCCAAATTAGAAGTTTGTGTCTGACTTTCTCTTGCTTGACCAAAAGCCTCAGGAAAGCAAAGAGAAATAGTCTTTCAATGGTAAGCCAAATCTGAGCCATTGAATTACCACTTGGTCCCCAAGACAAAAATTTGACCATAGATTCACAGCAATGCTGATCAGAGGTCATCTTTCCCATATATCCTAATTTGGAATGGCTGAGAGTTGAAGATGAAGAGAAGAAAATGAGATGCATGTAGAAGGAAATAAATCACCTTTAGCTTCTGACTTCTCTTGATACAGTTTGATGTGGGTGATTAGACTTCAACCTTTTTGCTAAACCTTCTCTTTCTTGCTTTTTTGGTGAACAGCTTAGGAGCTAAGCTTTCTCTCTCTCTCTTTCTCTGAGTTCTGACCGAGACAGAAAAAAGTGAACGTTGCTTTAGAAGCAAAATGGAGGGATTAGCCTTGAGTGATATCAAATCGGGCTTGGGTTGGCTTAGATTCAATTAGCCCGTTTGATTTCTTTACTTTGTTTTCTTTGGGCTTCCTTTGGACAGCCCACCAGCAGGTTCAATTTATTCCATAATGGGTTGCAGCTATATATTGATTTTTGGCCTGCATCACTCAACCAAAATAATCAAAACTGATTGGGTAATTAGCCCAATAATCTAATGTTTGTCATCATCAATTATGTTAGTTAATTTCTTAACTCAACAAAAGCCAATACTTACACTACTGGAGGAAGTTAGGAGGATTGCCATGACAAGCATGGTGTAACACCCTAACTTTTAGCACCTCATGATCGCACTAAAGGTCCGGTCATTACCTGACTTTACTCCTTGAATTTCATACTTTATTTATTTAATATTGAGCCTCAACAAGTTAACATGTAGAGGCTCAATATTAAATAAATAAAGTATGAAATTCAAGGAGTAAAGTCAGGTAATACCCGGACCTTTAGTGCGATCATGAGGTGCTAAAAGTTAAGGTGTTACACATGGCCAGAAATAAACTCAAGCTAGCCAGTCATATTGGACATTTACCTCCCATACAACAAAGTAGGCTTGCAAGGAGAGATATTTCAGCAGATACCAAACACCTATGTGGTCTGGTGATGCTACGGAAGTCATGTTTGAAGTTCATGGTGAGCCGCACAACGTGGTAGTTGATTTGGGAAATCACACATGCAGTTGCAGGTCATGGCAGCTATTAGGTAATAGACCTGTAGATTTTTTTGATTTATTTTTCTAAATACTGCAACATATTCACTTAATTATCTTCCTTTTAGGATTACCTTGTCGTCATGCCATCGCAGCTATTGCATATATGAATGATCGGCCTGAGAACTATGTTCATGCATGGTTGATAATGTGATCTTACAATAAGACATATGAGTTTCATATCAACCCGATAAGAGGAGAAGAGATGTGGGACAAGTCTGAGTACTCTCACTGCTTACCCCGGCAAGACCAAAATCACGTGGGAGACCAAAGCTTTATGCAAGAAAGAAGGATGCACATGACGTCCCTGTTGGAGGCAGTCAAGAGAGAAAGTCCACAAAATTAAAGAGGCAATATGGCAAGTTCACTTGTGGAACTTGTGGCGATGTTGGTCACACTACAAGAGGGTGCGAAGTTGCAAAAATGCTAAAGGCAGAGGAGGCAGCAACAGCTGCAGAACAAGCTGATGATGAAGCTTGTGAAAAAGCCCCACAAAATGCTCAAGTTGATAATCAAGTTGGTAATGAAGTTAGTGCCCAACAAGGTACTGTTGTAGAAGGTGCTGCTGCTGCTCAAGGTATATTGTTGTTCAAGGAGTTGTTGCTCAAGGTGCTGCTAAGGTAATTTATGTTACTAAAATTATTTACAAGCCACAATTTGAACAATTTTATTGAGTATTATGATCAATTATTACTATTAATATTGTAAATATTAGTATTGTGGTTGATTCTTATTGTTATAATTGACAGTTGCCCAAGTGAAAGATAACTAGGCGAAACAAACTTCCAATTGTCAAGTCATCTATTGATGCAGCCAGTTCTCTAAAGTCAAATTTTGGTGTTGCTGATGTGGTTTTAAGTGAGACAATGGAAGGAGCAAGTGCAGGAACATCTAAAAAGATGGAAGCTTTGTTGAAGTTTGTTCCAACACCTGGATTTAAGGCATCAAGAAAGAAAGCTTGATGATGTCATGAAGACTTTAGTTGTTACTTTATGATAGTCAGAACAATTTGGTGTTGTTGCTTTTAATTTGCGTTGTGATGGATTAAGTATGAACTTGTATTTTGTTAGTGTTTGTTCATGGTGGTATGACCCTAGCTATAAACTTTTAGCCTAGTTTATATTTTATATTTTGCACTATGTTGTTGCATAATTGTCATTATTATGTGCTTTTGTTAAGACAACACTATTGTCATGGTTATTATAATTATAATAATATATTACAAGTTGGTTTAGTTAAAGATGTATATTTATTAGCTTTATTTTGTCATTACATTATCCTTCATTCAGGTTAATATCCAGGTTAATGAGATACAAAGTTGAGAAAAACTTAACTTCATTCATTTATAATCATAAATTATTACATAATGATCATGGACACACTTACACTTTAGCTATTTTTTAACTAAAAACCAAAATAAACAAATACCAAAACCAAACACAATAGTTATTACAATACAAAACAGTAGCAACATCAACATCTTCAATGTGCTAATACTACTCTTTAAAGATTCCATTCTCCAATTGAGTTCATTAAAAACATCTTGTGCAACCTGAACTACACCTTATTCTTCATATCCATCAGCCCAACGAAAGAAATTACAGTGAACTCCAAACTACAATAATGCAAAAAGAAACATTGAATTAACGATCACCAAATCATCCCTTTAAACCCGTATCAACTTAACAATTCCATTAAATACAAAATTTTACCTCATAGTTGGGACACCCATGAAAATGTCTTCTTGGATTCTCTGGCGTCGCTGAGTACTTAATCACCATACGCAACCCACAACTGAAGAATACAACGTTCTTACCCCCTGGTTCGAATTTTCTAGTTATTGTAGTTTCTCCCATTGGAGTTATTCTTACTTGAGCTTCCTTGACTTTTATCACCACCGCCCATCATGTCTCACCCAAAAGAGCGACTTTTTAGAGCTTCACAAGATGAAAAACAACAACGAGAAAGAGAAGAGTGGAGACGAAGAACAAAGATGAACAACAGCGAGGAGGAGAGGAGTAGGGACGAAGAACAAAGATGAACATTTGGGGGTTAGGGTTTTATAAGTGTGAATGGATCAATTTGGGTATTTTAATCAAATTTGGGACACCAATTTGAGTTGAACTCATTGTGCGTTCACATCAACGTACAGTTAAGTGCCAACTTGACACTTAACTATACACCTCAGTGCTGTTAAAACGTCTCTTAACTTTTGGACCAAGGGGGATTCACGATTCTGAGAGTGGAGGACTTATTTGGTCATTTTAAAAAATGGAGGACTAATCTGAAGCGAGTTAGGAATTTTAGGGACCAAATTGGCATTACCTCCTTTTTTTTTTCTAGCGCCGTGCGTATCCTTTCCATCTCCATCCTGTCGCTGAACAACCATCCCACAGTGATGCATCGCGGACCTTTGTCACATGCCGACTCTATCTCCGCAACTCGATGACGTCGGCACCGCACTGTCAACCTTGATAACTTCCGTTGGCGAGCTTCCATCGGCATCAACAATGGTCTTCCGTCGGCAAACAGCTCAGCGCTACCTCTGCCACTCCACACGAAGGTCACCGTCACTGCTCCATTGAAGTTGCGTCGTCTTCTCTGCTGGACCGCCTGACACTGCCTCTCCCGTGCTCGGCCTCGACGCACGTTGCGCCGGACTTCTAATGGAGGTGTCTTTCTAATTGAGCCGTGTCTTTTTTATAACTGTGTCTAATGAAAGTGTCTTTGTAGATGTGTCTCCTAGATGTGCCTCCTTATGCATGTGTCTTCTAGTGAAAGTGTTTTTGATCAGTCTTCGCGGCAGCATAGTAACGACGCAGGCACGACGACAATAATGATACCTGCAGAGGGGTTAGGTTTGATCCCGGGTCTAGATTTGGAACTTGAATTGAATATGAAGTTGCTGATTTTGAACAATCCTTATTTTTGAAATTCTTAATTAATGTTTATTATTAACCTATTAATTTTAATAACAAAAATAATTATTAATTATTGTTGTCACAACTTGACTGATTGTTTCTTGGTCCTTAATACTTTTCCTTTTCGTAATTAGACCTAAAACTAACTCAAATAATTTTGGCCAAGTAGTAAAAATAAGGGATTTAAATACCTTTGAACTTGAAAGCCCTAGGTTTGAACCCAGTTGCAATTTTGGAAATTTTTTTCAAAATTGAACTATTGGTCCACTTGTGGATTCAGCCGGATAAATTTTTAATTTGATAATTGGATCGGTTTGGGTTTTCAATTTTCATAACCTTATTAATTTGTGTGCTTTCTCGGCAATAGAGAAGTCAAAGGGTTTGACGGGAAACGAAGATGTGACTTATGGCTTATGAGATGTTCGTTTATCTTCAATTACCAACTAACACATCATCTTTGTGGGTTAGATTACTACATAAATTGCACCTACTACCGAGAAAAGTTTTATATTGAAAAAAAGAATGGGTGAATCAATCAACTCATTTAGCAGTCAACAATCTCGTTCATTTGGCGCTCACTACCAGACTACCTCAGACCCAATCTCATCTCACTTCCTCTCCAACGCACCGTCTCACCGTCACCAAACACCACCATCGTCCTCGTTCATGCTCTGCGCCGCCACGCAGGAGGTTGCTCGCCGCTGACGTTCCTCGGTCGTGCTCTTCTCTTCCTCGTCGCTCTCGTCTCTTCCTCGGTCACGCTCCTCGCTTCCTATCGCTCGCCTCCTCGTCGTTTCACCAGTCTCCTGTTCATCGTCTCTGTTCCAGTGTTCCTTTGTTCCACTGGTTTCTTCTTCTGTTTCGGTTGCTTCTTCTGGCTTCTGCTTCTGCTGGTTCAACTGGCTTCTGCTGCTTCTTCTTCGTCTGGGAAATCTTTTTGTCCAATTTCCACTCAAAGCTTCATTTCCAAAGACCCCACTTGGTTAGAGCCATGGTTTCTGATTCCAACACTTCAAGGAAGCAAGTAGAGGTTTGTTTTCTCATCCTAGTTATTATCCCTTGGCTTGAAGTTTTATGGTTATTTTGTTGAATGACATTTTAATTTCAGTTTCTTTTTGTAGTTTTACTTTGGCGTGCTATCTTTTGAATTTCGCTGTTGCTGTTCTTGTTGTTGTTGTCATTGTTTTTCTCTTTTCTATTTTTGGGAGCTGATATAAAATTAGTTGTGATTTGGTGAATATTAATTAGATTGAGTATGACCCTGAGGGAAGGATAAACAAATTAGCAGATGAAGTGGACAAAGATGCTCCATTTTCAAGACTTACTTTATTCTCTCCATGCAAGGTAACCATTCTGTTGCTCAGAGATCATTCCAAAATTTGTTTGCTTGTATTGATGATTCCTTTTATGCAGATAAATATTTTCTTGAGAATAACCAACAAAAGGGAAGATGGGTATCATGATTTGGCTTCCCTGTTCCATGTTAGTTAATACAATCTCATTTTGGTTAATACATTTAGTTCAATTCTACAATTTTTTGTTTAATTGTTGATCATATGTCTATAACTTTTTTTTACCACTTTGAAATCTTCAGGTGATAAGTCTAGGTGATATAATCAAGTTCTCTTTGTCACCATCAAAAACTACGGACCGTCTCTCGACGAATGTGTCTGGGGTGCCCCTTGATGATAGAAATTTGGTAATTCATCGCGAACTTTTGTTTTCCATCTATGATTTTTTTTATCCAGTTTCTTTCAGTGAATGTAATGCAAATGTTCTTTTTCTGTAGATTATTAAGGCGCTCAATCTTTACAGGAAGAAAACGGGAAGTGATAACTTCTTCTGGGTATGAACAACAATGCTATTTTCTTCTCCAAATTTTTATCATATTTGAATAAGAAAGGTTCATACTTTTTATTATTGTTTGGATTTCTAATTTTGATGAGATTTAATGTATATTGTTTATATTTATGATATTGTCAGATTCATCTTGATAAGCGGGTACCCACAGGGGCTGGGCTTGGAGGTGGAAGTAGCAATGCTGCAACTGCATTATGGGCAGCGAATCAGTTCAGCGGTTGTCTTGCCACTGAGAAGGAACTCCAAGAATGGTCGAGTGAGATTGGTTCGGATATTCCTTTCTTTTTCTCTCAAGGAGCAGCCTATTGCAGCGGTCGAGGTGAGGTCAGTCCTAACCTTCCTCATTATTAGATTTGACAAAAAACTTTGAGATGTACTTCTAATATGTCGTTTCGTATTTATTTATGGGTACTCAATCTTTGCTGCGTTTTAGTAATATGTGATCTGTTGATAAGTTCCTAATGGGTAGAATATCAAAGGCATAGCATCATTATATTGGATTCGATAGTCATTCATTGTTCGTGAAAGTTTTTATTGTTATGTATAATAAACACAAGTGGACCAAGAATTGAAACTTGATTGATCCTTTTACTTGAAACCTGAAGTTTATTGCTAGATGGATATTAGATCATTTTGTCATGAATGGGAAGGGTTTATGTTCCCGTAACCATTGAAAGGTCAAGGCATTCGACTATTATATTTAATTTCGCAGGCAGTTGGATTACATGAATTTCTTTTATCATTATACCGTAAATTTTCTTTTTCATTTAAACTGTACAGATAGTTCAGAATATAGCTCCACCACTATCTTTGGACATTCCAATGGTTCTCATAAAGCCCCAAGAGGCCTGTTCAACTGCAGAAGTCTACAAGGTATTTGAATTTTTAGAATAAGAACACAACTTTTCCCTCCTTTCTCATAATCAGTAATTTTTTCTTCGAATGATACAGCGGCTACGGTTGGACCAGACCAGTAATGTTGATCCTTTAATATTGCTAGAGAATATTAAAAGGAATGGGATATCACAAGATGTTTGTATCAATGATTTAGGTTTGTTTATTTTCTTCTCTTTTTAACTTTATTCACTCTGGTTTTGATAAAATCTTCTTGAAAACACACTTTATATACAATTCCTGTGAGGTTTCTAGTGTGAATTTGATTGATCTTTTATTCTCATGATATACTTGAATGTGCAACTTACCATGAAATATCTTGTATGGCTCCTATCTCTTGCAAATCAATCCTTCTAACATTGTAGATACTGATCCATATGTATCACATTAGAATATAATCCAGATTTTTTACTGTACTGTTCTGATGAATTAGAAAGCCTTTATGTTTTCATTTGATTTATAGTATACTTTTCCTTGTTTTTCATCTGTAGAAATTCCTGCTTTTGAAGTTCTCCCATCTCTCAAGCGATTGAAACAGCGGATCATTGCAGCTAGCCGTGGAGAACATGATGCTGTTTTTATGTCAGGAAGGTAAAAACAGTTAAAATACCTTGACAACCTTGTATTCTTCATTCATTCTGCCATTTTTTCTTTGGAAGTTAAAAAAGGTACAACTTTATGGAGCAAAGTTAAATACTGTCTCTGTTTCTTTTCTCTCTCTTGGTTTGTGTTTCTACATGTACTACTCAATTAAGGACTAAACAATGCTCAAATATTCTGTGAAACAAGCCTGCTATGGTGTTGAAGTTTATTCTAGTTACTTCATTTTTTATGGGGGCAAATGTATAAACATATTATTATTGGAAATAAAATTTACATCATTATTCTTTCACTTGAAGTTCCTATGAATCCTTATGGTTAGATGACTTGGATGATTTAGAAGCCTCCCACATCACCTTAGCCTGATGGTTTGGCAGCTTTGGTTTATTGTTATTATTATTATTGTTTTATTGTTTTCATCATCATCATTATTATTGTTGTTGTTGTTGTTTTTCCAATGGATGATATCTAATTTTTTCAAAAAGAGAGTATAGGGATCATTTTTAATTAGCCAACATTAGTCAACTTTTCCTTTTTAATTCTAAAAATTCTCTTTTTTTTTTTTTTTTTTTTTTTTTTTTTGGGTTTTTTGGTTTTTTT
>NC_029791.2:110320234-110325071 GCF_000816755.2 Arachis ipaensis
TTTTGGGTTTATAATTTAAGATTTTGGGTTAAAGGTTTATGATTTAGAGTCTAAAATTTAAGATAAACAAAATAATTTAAAAAATGTTGGCTCATGACTGAAAACAGTTGTCTCCCTAGCATTACTCTTTAAAAAAAAATATTTGTCAGCTAAAGTTAATCAAGCACATGGTACAACTAGAAGTTTAGAGGCTTTGACATCTCTCTCTTAGTGTGGCATGGTAGATTGTTCCATGGATTTCCTTAGTAGTGATTTTTCGATAAACACTAGTGGTTATAATGAATTATCAAATTTGATATATTATAGCATAGTTCTAGACTTTTAATTCTATTGAAGGATGAGTAATTTATGAAAGAATGAGTTTTTAGTACTCTTCCATGTTCTTAAATATATTCCTTGTGCTGAAATCACAAATGACACTTTCCTTCGTATTCTTTTCTTGCAGTAGTCCAAAGTATTTCTTTTGCTCTTTTTAAAATATGCAATTACACATCTTATATGTTTTCTCTCAATTCATGTCATGCAGTGGAAGCACTATTGTCGGTGTTGGTTCAGCTGATCCTCCACAATTTGTTTATGATGATGATGAATACAAGGATGTCTTCTTGTCAGGTAAACCTCAATCAATTGGCTTGAAAAATAAGTTCCTTGGTCTTCTTTTGAAGCCGCTATCCCATACTTCATACCTAGTAGCTAAATTAAAATGGTTTAGAATTTAGAAAATGTCTTTTGGGGTTGGTTTCTAGAGCAATTCCAATGCTAGTTTTTATTTCAATTTCATTTTGGGTTCCACAAGATGCTATATGAGCATTTGTGGGACCATATGTCATAAATAATTATTTGAAACTAAATGTGAGATTTGTCACTCCAATGCTTAGTTTCAATTTTCAATTTGAATTTTATATTATTTTTAATCATTCCACCCAGATAGTTATACAAGTGGCAAAATTTTATTAGTTCTCTATCAAGATGATACTGTTTTTCTAAAGTGAGAATGGTTTCATTTTATCTATTAATTTCGATGCAAATTTCAATTTTAAATCAGTTCATTTTTTGTAAATATCAAAAGTAATACTTCAAAAGCACTCCACTACAGTTGTTCTTATGATGTCGTCTGTTGGCCTTAGACCTTTGTACTTTGAAGAACTTGATTGAATATCTCAGTTACGTTTATTGATACGAACAGTTAGCGTAGTTATAATAAGTATTAGGATAGCATTAAGTTCATAGCAAACCGTGAACAAGGCAGTACTTTGCTGTTAAGGTATCTTGAATGAACATTGTTAGGCCCATGTGTGAAGCTTCTGATCTTTTCGGAGGACTTTCCATCTCAATCATGTGAGATTCTAATTTGAATCTCTAAAGTAAAAAAATTGTTTAAGTGATAAAGTGAGGATCTAATCATAGTTAAATTTGTAACTTCCATTGTATGTGAATCTCATCATCAAAATTCAAGAATGATTTCTCACTTTACCAATTTCCTCACTTTAGAAGAGTTTGATCTGTGAGATTGGTAAGCTATATTTCATAGACAGTTTCTTGCTCGTGATCCTCCTCCCTTTTGATCCTCCTCCCTTTTTCTTCTCTTGCTTTTATTGATGTTCTTCTATCAAAAAGAGGGAGAAAAGAGGAGGCGGAGGGTTGGGAGAAAGTTTGTCTGTTAAATGAATTTGAACTGGGCTGACACCTCCAATCATAGAATTGATTCCGGTGTGGATTTTTCATTCTTTCTTTTATTTTTATTTTATTTTTTATTTTTTCTGATTGCAGAAGCTTATTTTCTCACACGAGAAGCAAACGAGTGGTACCGAGAGCCCTCTTCAAGTCCTGCCGCCTCTCCTTGTGTTTCCGAAACTGTTTAAGCTATATTTTCTGTAAGATAATAAGATGGTACAATGTTGTGTTATGATCTCATTTTTCATGGAATAAAAATAATGCAAGCCTAAAATAAAATCTAATATACATTTATTAAGGTGTTATTTTCTTTAATTGGCTATAATATTAAGACACGAGTTAACATACTTTATATTAAAATAGCTTTTTAGAAATGTTTGTAACTAAGACCAACCAAATTCTGTCACATGTTCTTTTTAATCTTTTATCACTAGTTCATTCTTTTTTTAATATATTTTTTTCTTTCTTGTGAATCTTTCTTTGTTCGATTGTAGGGTATTTATATATTTTAAAAAACTTTATGAAGATGAAAAATAAAGAAGAGAAATACAAGGAAAAAAAGATGAAAGAATAGATAACAAAACACAAATTTATCGAAGATAAAGACATTTTTTAGAAGTAAAATACATTTTTTGAAGAAAAAGTTTAGAAAATGAAAAAAATATCAATGATAAATATCGAACTTTTTGAAAGTAAACATAAACTTTTATGAAAAACATATAAAAAATTATATAAATTTATTGATGAAAAATATTAAAATTGTCACTATAAATTAAAAAGTAACACGGGAATGAAATAGAAAGATTTACTAACAATTAGGGATGAACTCGGATCGGATCGGATATGGCCAAAATTTTGATTTGATTCGCACTAAAATTATCAGATCGGATAGGATTCAATATCCGCAGTTTTTTTTTGTTGGATCTGATCTGTGGATTAGATGTCGGATATATCCGCAAAACATAAATACTTTTTAAAAGCTTTTTTTATTTAAAAAATCAATAAAATCTCTTTCTCTTCTCTTTTCTACTCTTTTAAACATGTTTACTTTTAAAATAATATTAAACATATTTTTAAATAATAAAAATAAAATAATACAACATAAATACCAAATTTTACGGCAATAAATTCAAATTTTTTTTTATGCCAAACACATAGGTTGTTCAAAAGTAAAGACAAATTTTTTAAGAGAAAAATATGATGAAAACACAGAAAGTTTTAAATATTTTCATTAATGAATGTAAAACAAATGCATTGAAAACTAAATTTTTTATATTTTCAATAAAAAATTTTTTAGTTTGTAAACTTAAACATGTGCTCTTAAGGCACGATAGATAAATTCTATAAAGATAAAATTTATTTAAGATAAAACTTGGAAGGAAACAAAGAAATTTATTAATGATGAGCACAAAACTTTTTTGATGAAAAATAAATTTATTGAAGGTAAATATAATTTTTTGAAGAATAATAGAAAAAAAATATAAATGTATTAATGATAAACATAGACAATTTTTTTATGATAAACACAATTTTTTTTTTGAAGAAAAACACAATTTTTAAAGAGAAATATTAGAAGAAAAAATAGAAATTTATTGATGAGTAATATAGAAATTTTGATACAATAAATACAAGTTTTTTTTATAATAATTGTTCCGTTCATGATGATCTTGCCGAGTTATAGCAATTCCGACTTCAGTAAGCTTCTTTTACAGAGAGAGCTATACATCGGCTGGAATTTAAGCACCACGGGTGGGAACACCTGCAAAAGATACTCAGACGCTCAAGTCAGAAGAAAATTTTTATTATAAAGAAAAGATAAGCTAAAGTAAATGAGGTGAACTGTAGAGAAGTGTCGTGTCTTGGTGTGTTGTTTGTTGTTTCTTATATAGAGTGGAAGTCTGTTGTGTTAGTTTTGAGTTTTGCCGAGATCCTTGGTTTTTCCGAGCATCTCGCTACATGGGTTTTGGATTTATATCGTTTTGCTTATCGTGCTGTGAATTATGTCTTACGTGTTCGAGCTTTTCGAATTTGATTGCCGAGGTATTAGGTACTCATCATAGCCCCAAGCTTGACCTGTCTTGAAGGAAGCAGGAAAACTTTGTTGATTGTACCTCGGCAATGTCTTGTGGTGTGTAGTAGAGTGTCTCATCCCCAAACTCGTCCTAATTCATTTGGAGAATGTGAAAAGTTTAGCCATTAATTATAGTTTAAATGTTGCCTAGTTTCATGCGCCCATTATGATGTGATGGATGTGATTCGTGGCGTGACTTTCGGTGAACCCCTCATCGTGTGATGAATAGATTTTTTGAAAGTTATGGAATCAATGCCTTAGATTAAAAATGCTTGATTGGACACAACCGTTTTGGCTTCCCACGTTGGTATTAAAGAGTGTCCTTTTCCCCAAGTGGATATTTGTTGAAGTCTCAAAGAAGAAAAAATTTAACACCCCTATTTGTCTTCAACATGAGTAAGAAAGGTGAGTCTTTTGTCTATTTGGTTTGTCTTTCTTTCTGGTTTTCACTTAGCAGTAGTACTATGGGAAAAGTGAAAGTAGAGATTGATGAGAGGGGTCCTGTTCTTGGGTGAATGACAATGTGACGAGTTACGTGTCTCGGTTTAATGACATCAAGTCGGTGAAGGTGTTAGGTTCAAATGTTTGGGTCAGGGAAGGTAGCCAAATAAACATAAAGGTTTTGCCGTGTGGTGAGAATGATCGTGTGTGTGAAAGGTTGAGTGATTGGCCTTATTTTTATTTGTATGGCTGTTTGTTGATGGAATTAGGTGTAAGATTGCGCTTCTCAGAATTTCAGTGTGGCATTTTGTATTGGTTGAACTACGCTCCAACGCAGTTGCATCCGAACTCATGGGGGTTTGTCAGAGCTTTCGAAATACTAATGGAATTGTTGGAGCAATCCCCGTCGTTAAGACTGTAAAATGACTGTGGTTTTGGCTGGCACTATGGTCAGAACTCTGACGAATACTCTATTCCTACTATGGCGAGGATGGACGATGAAGAACCTTAGGGTGAATCTTAGCAAGAGAAAGGGTATGAAGCGGAAGAAAGAGTGGTATGTCCTATGGGGTTGCATATAAATATGAGTTCGCCATAGACGAGCATACTTCCATACTTTAGGTCATCCCTAGGAAACGACAATGTTCATCA
>NC_029791.2:110325117-110330969 GCF_000816755.2 Arachis ipaensis
GGAAGGGGGGGGGGGAGAGGGTAAGAATCTATAGTTCCCAACAGGGTACTAAGGAGAAAGGGGTCAATTTGTCTATTGGCTTAAGGTTACATCTCTATGTTGGGCTATCACATTTTTACTAGTCTAAACCTAGGTTTACAGTCTTTGTCACTTTCAATCTAGGACAATCTTAGTCTCCTTTAGTCTAGTACAATCTTAGTCTACTTTAATCTACAATTTTAATTTCTTTGAGTCTAGTACAATCTCAGTCTCTTTCTATATCATTTACTATAGTTTCTTACAGAATCTCACTGTGGTAACAAACAGACACAAGCAAGTCACAGAAAACAATCACAAAGAATATGCAGCAATATGATGCATGTCTGTTTTACGCTCTATGCGGGCCATGGATTCACATGTCGGTTCACTACTCGCAACCTGATATTATTCGTGACCAAGACCAGATATGGCTTCTCAACTGTGTACATTATGCATACGTGTGTAATGGATTAAAGCCACGTACATTCTGACAACCGACAATCATTACAGAGCTTAACGGTAAAATATGCTAACAATTGGGAAACAATGTGCAATCTATGGGCGACCACTTACAATCAACGAATTGGGCAAGTGAGATGAAACCGCTAACCTTGCCAGGCATACCATCTAAAATGGCGTTCATTCTAAAATCTTAATGTTTCTAAACCATTGTTTTAAGGTTTTCAGAATTATGACTTATATTAATTCCTTTCATTCTCAGTGTGGGACCATTTTTCCTTAATCATTCAATTAAATATTAGTATACCCTTTCTTGTCTTAGTTTATCAATCATACGTTCTTTATTGTTGAGACTTTTGATCATAATCCTTCTGCTATAAAGTTTTTAAGATCATCCATTAGAACTGATTCTTTCTAATTCTTTAAGGGCCCTTTTGACGTTAATCTTTTGGGAAAATTACTATTTTGTCTTTCCTGATCTTAAATTTATCATTTTATCCTCTGTCTTTCATTAAAATGACAATTATGTCCTTTAAACTTTATGATTATACCATCTTGCCCCCAATCTTATAATAAATGACCTTCAAGTTTTTTGGCTCTAAATTTATTATTTTGTCCCTATTCTTTAATATAAATGACATTCATGCCCTTTAGGTTCTAAAATTTCATCATGTCGTTAATCTTTTATATTAAAGACTTTTATATTCCTTAGCCTTTTAAATTACCACTTTGACGCAATCTTTTATAAAATACTTTTTATGTCCTTCCTCCAAAATTACATCTTTGTCTCTATTATTTTTATAAAATGATCATTCTACTCTTTAGACTTCATGATTATCATGTTACTCTCATCTTTTTTATAATGACATTTTTGTCCCTTATTTTTCTAAATTACTATTTTGTCCTTGAACTTTTATAAAATAATCTTTTTACCCCCTCGTCGATCCAAATTACTATTTTACCTCTGAACTTTTATGAAATGATCATTTTATCCCTTATTGCTCCAAATTACCATTATCATTTTAACCCTAAACTTCTACAAAATTATAATTTTATTTTTCTTTAGCAAAATTATACTTTTATCCCCATTCTTTGTCATAATTACATTCTTATTCATATATTTTATCATAATTCTCATGTTGCTCCATTACTTCACCAAAATTATCATTTTGTCCCAAATCTTTTATAAAATTATATTTTTGCCCCTAAACCTTCTATGTTCGTATTTTTATCCTGGAACTTTCTTTAATTATATTTTTGCTTGCTCTTTACACTATGTTATCTATTTGATCTCTACACTCTTCTCACTTCTATTTCCCAACTCTCTCATTTTGAGTGCATCATTTATGTCTCCAACTCTTTCATAATGACTCTTTTGCCCCTTAGTTTACATTCTTAAATCTTTTAAGACTTCCTTCATCTTTCACCTTATTAACATATTCTTAGGGGTTTCTCTTACATTATCTAAAATTTCCCTCTTTTGCATCAGCCATTCTATATGCACAAATTAATCCTATACCTTCATAGAAATTCACATTCAGCCATTATGCACTACATGTATTCTAATTCATTCTAAGTATTTAAACATCATTCAAACATTGTCATATACTCTATTCGATTAATTCTCAATCAAAGGCATCATTAAAGTTTCATGACATATGTGAGATCAATTAAGCTAACCTAACCTTTACTTCAAATCCCAAGTTTTCTAATCACTTCTTGGGTGCTCTCTAACACTATTCACACTTATATTACAATCAAGAACAATTTTCAACATCATGAAGCCTCTTTGGCTGAAATGAACATGGGAGAAAAGGGAGAAATTTCTCACTCTTAGAGCTTGAAACTTATGATTATGGACTCCTTGAGACTCACAAATCATGATTCATGAATATAGAAAAATTATAATTGATCACTCTCTTGTGACCATCATGGCCAAATTGGAGAAGAGAAAAGAGAGAGAATTTCTCTCACCTTTTGAGCTTAAAAGCTTGTGATTCTTGCTTCTTGAAGATACTAGAACATAATTCCAAAACAATAAAAGATAAAAAATGGTCAAAACTTTAAAGATGGGAGGGAAAAAGATTTTATTCATTAATCTTGATGAAATTGATATAGATGTGAAGAGAAAGAAGAGAAAAAATGATTAACCAGCGTGAAATTTTGATTTGAGCCTTAGTTTCTTCATGAATCAAGCTTGAACATGGAGGCCATGGAAGCTTTCTCTCTTTTTCTCTCTCTTTTTTTCTTATGATTAGGGCTGGAAGTGAGCCGAGCTGAGCCGAGCTAGACTAAGCTCAAGCTCGGCTCACAAAAATTGAGCTTGGCTCACGGCTCGACTCATTAACAATCGAGCTTATTTCTTAAGCTCAAGCTCGACTCACCGAAAGCTCACGAGTTGGCTCAAATAATAGAAATATAAATACATAATCTATAATTCTATATCAATAAATTATAACTTATATTTTTTTAAAAATATTTAAAAAGATCAATTTTATATATTGTTATCTATCAATAAATTATAAATTTTTTATTTATGTCCTACATCAAAATTATATGTAAAAAATAAATATAAAATTTTAAATAATTAAGATTATATATATATATATAATCAAGTCAGCTCACGAGCTAATGAGCTGAGCTTATCCAAGCTCAAGCTTGGCTCATTTAATTTATGAGCTCAATCTTGGCTTACTAGCTCACGAGCTTAACTTATCGAGCTATTAATGAGTCGAGCTTGAGCTAGTTCATGAGCTGGCTTGACTCACTTCTAACCCTACTTATGATGATGTTGAAAATGATTTAGGAGAGAGAGAAGAGGTTCAAAAGTTTTATAGAGGGATAAAGATGAGATATGTGGTCCAGATTAACTCTTAAAAGATAATTATCAAAAGTGGTAATTATCTGATCATAAATTTTTACTATATTTGAATAGTTGGCTCATATACAAGTGTTTATGCCACTACTCTAAAATATTTTGGTATAGTTTATTAGAGCAAGGAGTACTGGTAAAAATCTCATATTGGTTGAATTTGGATCCAATAATCATATGATCGCAAAAAAGTTACTTTTAACTTTTTGAGCTACTTTGACCTTTTAATAATAAAATATTATAATATTATTATATCTTTTTATTATAGAATCGACCTAACCTGTTAATCTAAAGCGAACCATGTCATGCGAATTTCACGAATTCTAATCACAGCAATGTCAAAGAATCATTTTATAGAAAAACTTGGTTATTATACCCAACATGACTTGAGTCTCTAGAGACTAGAGTATCTTTTTGCTCTCTTTTGTTAGAATTTTATTGAGGGGCATGTTCTTATTATTTTAGCCAGCCTGAAATCCAGACTAAGGGCTAATGCATGAACACTCGGGATGTTGTATGTTCATATATTATATGTACTCTATATATTTTTTTGTGTAAGGGTGATAACTGTATCTGGGTTGTTATGACTTGTAATATTTGTGATGTATCAATTGAGTATTGATGGCACTATGTATGATATGATTGTTTATAGGCTATATATAACTTATTCACCTTACTTGCCCTGTGATGTAAGATAAGAGTCTTTCTCAAAACTATAACTGACTTCGTTTGGTGTGATATGCTCATATATATATATATATATTCCCTGTGTATGTATGTATGTGTGTATCGAGTCCCATAGGTTGACTGATTTGTAACTCCTGTCAATTAGCACTGTTATGACTTAATGGTGAAAGATGATGTAGAGAATCCCTTGAAACCATTTGATCAACCTTCCAGCTAACTCAGGTTTCGTCAACACTTGCCTTAATGGTTGTTCTATTCGAACAACAATAGTGTTGCTTTGAAAGTAAGGTTTCAATCACCAAGCTATTAAAATCAATGCCAAAGTGAGTTTTTCTAACTTTGGATATCAGAGCTCAGCATGATATTAAGACTTGCTCACAAAATAAATTGGATGTTGTTGTTTACCTCTGTAACCAAAACAGAGCCAACAACATAATTTGTGATAGATAAACACAAATACAATGGTTTCCAACTTCAGGTTTCTGTAAAATGTGATGAGAAGTAATAATGTTTTTAATATTTTGAAAATCCTCCTCACATTTGTTAGTCTATTCAAAATATTTATTCTTTTTCAACGTTTGAAAAAAGTAAAGATTTGTCTGCTAAACAGGGCAAAAAATGAGACAAAGCAGTAAATCTTCCTGTTAATTGTTGAACTTCTTTAATGGTTTTGGGGCTCTTCGTATCTAGTATAGCTCGACACTTTTCTGGATTGGCTTTCATACCTCGACTTGTTAACAAAAATCCAAGAAATATTCTGCCTTGTAAATCGAATGCACATTTGTTAGGATTTAAATGCATGTTATACGTTTCCAATCGTACAAAAATTTCTCTGAGATCATTAGAGTGGGAAGCTCTGACCTTGGTTTTAGCAACCATGTCATCAACATAGAATTTGATATTTCTGCCAATTCATTGAGAGAATATTTTATCCATTAATTGCTGGTAGGTAGCATTTGCAATCTTTATTCCAAAAGGCATAACTTTATAACAAAAATTACCACATTCAGTTATAAAAACAATTTTATCTTGGTCTAATGATGCATAATAATGTAATTATATCCGGAATAAGCATCCATGAAAGTCAAAGAAGCATAACTAGAGGGATTATCTACTAAAGAATTAATAAAAGACAAAGATAAGGAAAGCACTCATTGAATTTAATAGTCAA
The DNA here is from genome assembly GCF_000816755.2 of Arachis ipaensis. Taxonomy (NCBI): domain Eukaryota; kingdom Viridiplantae; phylum Streptophyta; class Magnoliopsida; order Fabales; family Fabaceae; genus Arachis; species Arachis ipaensis. Next base: position 110,330,325 of record NC_029791.2, read on the forward strand.
CTTCTGAATGAAGTAATTAAGTCGAGGAGCAACATTTAGGATGTGGATCCTATACTAAGAGACATCAGAAGCTTGATGGAGAAACTCCTAGAGTGCAGTTTCACTTGGACCCTAGGGGAACATTCTCGCTCATGAAGTTGCAAAAGCCATGAATCATAATCTCATCCCTAGGAATTTGAGCTCCTCCTTGCCGATCTCCGTCATGGACATCATCAAGGAAGAGCATCACTTCAGAGAAAGGGAGGGGGCTCTACATTTTTGGGCATTGAACTTCATAGAAGCCACGGCAAAAGCACTCAATAAGAGGAATAATAGCTCATTTTCTTCGAAGAGAGGGGACGCTGGAACCATAGTGGAAGTCACAGGGTTGTAGAAGCACATATCATCAAAAGCAACATCAACGACAGAGTATTCTGTGACTATATATGGACTGCCGCCATGGAGAGCTTTAAAGGTGGATTGTCGTCCTCGTATTGGGGGCACAACAATCGTCGACGCCATCGAGGAAGCCTCTAATTCTAGGTTTCAAGCAGCAAGTAAGAGGCAAATTGAGGGAGAGTAGCAGGGGTAAGGGAGACAAGTTCTTGGATTTGGTGCTGGGTTGGTTTTTGGGTTGTGTCCTTGTAGCTCATCAAGGCCAAAAAA
>NC_029791.2:110331268-110344508 GCF_000816755.2 Arachis ipaensis
TTTGTTAAATAATTAATAATAAGCAAAACATATTGTAATAATATAATAAAGATGTTAACAAAAAGGCTTAGTAAGGCTGACTTTATAATCATGTGAAAAATAACTTGATAGACGACGGAAAATTTGTGACTATTATATATTGTCAACAAAATTTTAGAAGTATACACGGTCACCGAGGTTCTTAAATACTTCTCTATAAACAACATTGATGATTGTACCTTTTGTCTTGAATGAATTATTCTCAATTAATATCCTTACACCGGATTTTGATCTTACTCTTGACAGAGCAACACATAGTTTACCATGGGTAAAAACAGGTTTCGACAAGTACAATTCCACAGTTGTTAAAGTTTGATCCTGAGACTTGTTAATAGTCATAGAAAATGAAACAACTAATGGCTCCTTTGAAACCTAAAAGGAATAGTAGCATTGTTGGGTATCATGTTCATCCGTGGTATCAAAATCACTTGACCTGATTTATCTCCTATTAGTGTGATGCATTCAATAACATGATTACCTAACCTGTGTACCTGTAATCTTGTGCCATTGTATAGCCCATTTGATTGATCAATGTTTCGTAGTAACATTACTAGTACACCTTCTTTAAGAGCCAACAGGTGAGGCGGCAAGCCTGAACAATTGATAGCATTAAGAACATCTGGAGTGATTGTATCTAATTCAGATTTCATGTTACCTTCCTTTACGCAAAATGAATCAAAGCTAAGGTAGGTCTTCTCCTCTCCAATTAAAGATTTCATTATGTGCTTGTTAACATCGTTGACAATCTCAAGTGTAAGGGCAAGTATTGTTCTGTCTCCGAAGTACGACCCATTGTTTAAATTTAGCAACAAATTTGGATAAACAAAATTAACCAAAGAATTGAAACCATCTTCGTTGTATTGAATAATGATGTCTTCAGGTATGTTAACTTCGCTTTCTCCATCAGAAGAATCACCTGGCAAACCATCACTAATAGTCAATAGCCACTCAGCAAATTGTGAAATCTGTCTTAGTTGAGTGTGGCTAGCTCCAACAGTAAGCCGCATGTTGGTTGTTAGCTTCATAACTATGCAGAATTCCCAGAGATATAATGAATTTATCGAAGACTGTACAATGTCTTGACGTGAGCCTATAGGTATGACTGGAAGAATCTGTCTAAAATCACCGCCTAACAAAATAACCTTGCCACTAAAAGGCAGATTTGAATTATAACATTTCTCATATCTCATAATATCCCACAAGCATTTGTCCAATGATTCATAACATAGCTTATTCAACATTGGTACTTCATCCCATATAATAAGCTTCGCTTTACATACCAACTTAGCAAACAAAGTACGTTGCTTAATACAACACACAGAGTCTTCATTTAGATCAGGTGGTATCTTAAACCTTGAATGATTCGTACGGCCATTGGGGAGTAATAAGGATGCAATCCCACTGGATGCCACATTTAAAACAATTTCACCTCTACTTCGTATAGCAGCTGACAATGTCCTGTAGAGGTACACCTTTCCAGTACCACCATATCCATATACAAAAAAAAAGCCTCCAACATCATCATTCACAACACTAATCACCTTATCAAATGCTTCACGCTGCTCCAAATTCATGATGTGTAAGTTATACTCCAACTCCTCCTTCAGAAGGGATAAATCAAAGTTCATCTCATCCATTATTAGAGGATCATCTATGCCATCCAGAGCATCAATAGTTAAGAGAGGCATTTGATCATACTCCTTAAGTGATCTACCATTATCTTGTAATTTGTCCTCAATCTTGGAAAGAGTTAGATTAAGAATTCGCTCTTCAAAAAGTTGTAACTCTGCATTACATACAACAACTATTGTTAGTGTGGTGTTATATATATACATAATAATATAATATAATTAAAGATACAACCTTCGCAATTCATAGCCTTCCTGTGAGAATAAAGTATGTCTTCAGATAATACATGATAACACTGTTCCCAAACCTTTATTGGACTCGAGATGTTGTTTGATAGTAAGCAAACAACAAATAGATCTCGAATGTATCTTGTATAAGCCCACGTGCTTGCTTCCAACATAGAGTTAAGAAATTCTTTATCATCTTGCAACAAACCTAAAGCATAGCAGGCTTCCTTGAATGTTGAATACACAACACCATCTACCGTTCGAAGATGGATGAAACTCAGGCACCCTTTTTGAATGTTCAGAAGAAGTCTGAGGTAGTACCGTAGTAGTCTTCTCCATTGCCACGCGGTACATGGGTCAACCTACCAATTGAAAACCCTTGCTTCCTTGGCATCCACATTGATATGTCCTCTTTCCATACAAATTTCTTAGGGAATTGGCTGTATGTAAGATACCAGCCAAAAGGAAACAACTGATTAGCGAGCATCTATGCTAACAACTTAGTGAGCTTGCCATCCACTCTTTCTATGGCATCAATGATGTTTTCATGATCCCTAAAGACAACTGGATGTTCATTAGGTAAAGCGAAAGGTAGTCTAATTACCGAAGGCTCTTTTTATTGTATGTCATACCCAAATACCCTCCAAGCAGCCTCACAAGAAGATATGTACCTATAGTCATAAAAATTACGTATCTCTGATAAACCCCGATTTTGTGGTTTATCTTATGCTTATTTTGGGGGATTTTATCACCTTTTATCACATTTATTCAATGAAATAGCATGGTTTTCCAATTCTCCCTTGATTTGTGCTTAAATATGAAAACATGCTTTTTAGGCCCTAAAATTGGTGATTTTAATTCACTTTAATTCCATTCGATGCCTTGATATGTTTGTTGAGTAATTTCAGGTTCATAAGGCAAGTATTGGATGGAAAAAGTGAAGAAAAAAGCATGCAAAGTGGGAGAACTCATGAAGAAATGAAGGAACCGTAAAGCTGTCAAGCCTGACCTCTTCGCACTCAAACGACCATAACTTGAGCTACAGAGGTCCAAATGAGGCGGTTTCAGTTGCGTTGGAAAGCTAACATCCGGGGCTTCGAGATGATATAAAATTTGCCATATGTTGCTTCGCGCTCAGGGGCGCGCACGCGCCATGTACGCGTGCGCGCCGATGCTGTCCGTGGGCCCACTTTAATGAAATCGCCCCCAGCGATTTTACAGGTCATTTTGGGCCCAATCCAACCCATTTCTGATGCTATTGAACCCAAGGATTGAAGGGAGAATGAACCAAGTAGTCATAGTTGAGTTTTCATCATGTTTTAGGGTAGAATTCTAGAGAGAGAAGCTCTCTCTTCTCTCTAGAATTTAGGGTAGTTTAGGTTTAATTTTCTTAAATCCAACTTTTAATTCTTGTTTTAATTTTGTTTCTCCTTTTAATTTCTTGTTGCTACTACTCTATTCTTCTTAGTTCTCTTGTCAATTTTACTTTTATGTCTTTTTTATGTTCATGAACCCTTTGTTAGATTTGGATCTTTTCTTTTAATGTAATTTAATGTTTGATGTTCTTTTTATTGATGAATTGAGTTGTTGATTTACTTTTCTTGCAATTGATAGTTGGTAGATTTATATTTCTTGCACATTTTACTATGCTTTCCATGTATGCATTCCAAGTGTTTGATAAAATGCTTGGTTGGATGTTAGAGTAGATTTTGAGCATTCTTGGCTTGGGAAGAGTGATTGGGCAATCTTGAGTCATGAAAACCCAACTCATGTTGGTGATCTAGAGTTGTTAGCTAATATTATTTCCATTGACGCTAATCTTTTGCTATTAGTAAGTTGATTAGGGCTTTTGGAATATTGTTTCCATTGACGCTAATCTTTTGCTAAGTTAATTAGTGAGTTGATTAGGACTTTTGGATTGAGATTAGCTAGTCTTGTTAGACTTTCTCTCATGGGAGATAATATGATACCTTCTTCCAATGTTGGAGATGACGTAATAAGATAAATTCTTGTTATTATTGTGGTATGATTAATTAGTCTTGTTTGACTTTCTCCCTATTTGTTGGAGTTGACTAAATAAGATGAATTAATCATTGCATGACTAGGATAGAAGGCCTATGATCTCAATTCTTGCCATGAATATCTCTCTTTATTAATTGCTTTCTTTAGTTATTTGCTTGATTTACTTTTCTTGTCATTTATTTTAGTGCCCGTCTTATCAATCAAAAACCCCCTTTACCCCTTCATAGCCAATAATTGATCACTTCATTGCAACTCTTCGTGAGACGACCCGGAGTCCAAAATACTCCGGTTATTTCTTATTTGGGGTTTGTTCTTTGTGACAACCGATATTTTTGCATGAAAAGATTATTGATTGGTTTGGAAACTATACTTTACAACGAGACTCCATTAGCTAAATTCTAAACCGTCAAGAATTCGTTCATCAATCTCATCAACAACATGTTGGCAATCACCATCACCTGTTGATTGATAAAAAGCAGCTGTGACCCTATTGTTGCCCTTGTGAACATACTTGAATAGATATTTTATTGCAGATGTTTGACATATATGCTCGACATTAATGTGACAACCATACTTTAACAGCAGTGATGGGTTGTAGGGTACATGAAAAAATTGTCAAGAACTACGTTCTTTTTTTTTTTTAAACTATGCGCCCATTGTCAATCCTTTTATACTTTGGGAACCAGCTTCATCAATGATAGTCCTTCTTTGAAATTGTTTTGGGTAGAATTTAGAGCAACGACCATTGATCATGCAAGGACTGTTATTATTATGACGACCATATGGTCTATGAACCATGAACTTCTCTACTGCTGCATTGAGCTTATGTGTACATAACTTATCTGGTATCTTAGTACAGATCATCTTATCAATGTCACATGGAGATTTAGGTGTGTGATTCAGATCCATGAACAATAGAATATGAGCATGTGGTAAGCTGCATTTCTAAAATTCTATAGTATATACATCTGCAAAAAATTGGACAATGCATTAAAGATATTAGATGAAAAGATAAACAGTGGTGATGAATGAGAATTTTGTAAACTTGGTTAATAAGTTGGTAGTGGTCGTGTGAATAACATGGAGGAGTATAAAGTTAAAAGTGCACGAAGGAAGAAACCAAAAATCAAAATGAAATAAATATGTTTAAAAGAAAAATGACACATAAAAAAATGATTTCATAAATATATCACTATGATCAAATATATTATATCTATTACATCTATAAATAAAAGAGCCAATAAGGAGATTATAAAGACATCTTATATTATAATTAGTAACCAAAAGGATCAAAACGGTAATATGGTGAATAAAACTCCTATTAAATACTAAATTCTGAAAACTTCTAAGGTCGTTGATTTCTCATCATCAACAAGGACAGTAAACTTGACCACGCTCCCTTGCACTATTCCATGTTGAAGGAAGAATCTACGCCATTCCCGAGAAAGAAAAACCTCTGATGAAGCAGAACCCCTCCATCGAAGACCCATTATGAACGACATTCCAGTTGGTTGCGTACATTGACAAATGGCAATCTTGAAGGGAATGCGACAGAAGTAAATTTAGAAGGAAACAAATGAATAGAATTAAGAGGAAAAAGGAGTAAATAAGCTTAACCATGAATAAAACAATTGCAAATGGCAGAACTAAGGAAAGGAAACTTTACCATTGAATATGTTGCCTGATAATCAGACACGTATTTATCAATTGAATATACTTGTCAATGATTAGGAGAATCGGGTTGAGATATTACTTGAGTAGAGTAACTGGATAAAATTGATGGTGAACTTTTGGACTGGTCTTTCTGAAACAAACTTGTATTAAGATTGAGTTAAGAATTATTAAACATACTTATAGGGAAACCAAAAGTCTGACTTTCATTATTATTAGAAGTGTTATTCTTAGCTGAAGTACATTCGGTTAGTGAAAGAACTTGTTTGATAGGATCAAGATCAGATTGATATAGAATAAGGTCGAGTAGTTCAGAATTCATGCTGGGTGGAACAACATTAATATCATTGAATAGATTTTCTGGGTAAAAGAATTGACCAATTTGGAATTCTTCAGAGGTGATTTGTTTAGCCAATCATTAGAGGTTTTCTCACATGATGAGGGAGTTGGAGACTTTAACAACGGTTCAAAAAATGCTTACCTTCTAAAGAATGGTCACAAAGGTCTATAACGTCCTCAACAATAATTGAAGGTTTTATGTCGAGAGGAAGCTTCACGGGGGCGGGACTTTGATGGTGAGAAACTTGTCCATACCAACGTAGCAAACCCGTAACCAACCACCTTCTTTCAAACCATACAACAATGCAAAGTTGCTGTAGCCATTAACAATAATGCCAGTTCAGTGCCCCTTTTCGATGGCAACTTCAATCTCATTACCAGCTAAGTCATAGAACACTAACTCATTAGTTAAAGAATCCTTGTACCTCTTGAAGAAGATAGACAGGATTTCAATGATATCTTGAAATTATTATGGAAAGTAAATCAAGAGAATTCAAATAAGGAGAGAAAAAACAATTAATAAACTAAATGACACAATCTGAAGAGAAGCAATGATATAACGATTCATAACTAACCATGTCGGGGTTAATTTTCATGTAAAAGAAGTGACCCTGATCATTAAACTTGGAGGAAGACATTGCTACGGGGAAGTGGCAAATGATAGTAAGTTATAAGAAGGAATAGATTTCATGGATTATATATATATACATGCAACTATTCATTGTAGAGAACTCATTTGTCAAACCATGAAATGATTAATTATTTGGGTATATTTGTTTGGGATCACTTTATAATAACTTGTGTATGGTAGTAACCAAATGGGGTAATTTGTAGGTTTGAGTAGAAAAAAAGTCAGATAAATGAAGCATAAAAATGTCAGTAACATAATAATGAACTTAAGCAACAAACAATTGTTGGTTAGAAATTGTGAAATGCAATCATAACTTCCTATGAAAACGTGCAGGTGTCAGGTTCTTTGTTGCCTCGAAAAAAATTAAGGGACAACACATACAAAAACAAATATGTGACATGTAAGTGCTAGCACTAAATGAAGTCTTTCAAGAAAAAGAATGGACAAAGTTATCTAATTTTACAAAAAATGGGCATCTTGTTTTAAATTGAATTATAAGAATAAAGTCACCTAAAAATTATATTATTAAATAGGTTTTAAAATTATATATAAATAAATAATGTTATGGAAAACTACTGTATTCTCAATTAATACCCTTTAGCCTGATTTGATTTTATCTTTGAAAGATGAACAAAAAATGGCTTTGGTGAGTATAATACCATGGTGGTTAAAGTTTAACTCCGAAACCTGTTAATAGTCAAAGATAATAACATACACAACGAAAATGAGGAGCCATTACCTATGATTAAGGTCATCTAACAATACATATATCAATTAATTAATTTACACATATGAATTATATGTATTACTTTGTTGAGTTAAGAATTTAACTAAATTAATTTGATGATGACAAACATTATTTTATTGGGTTAATCACCCAACTAGTTTTGATCAAGTTTGATTAGTGTTGCAGGTCAAAGAAAGAATGTTGCAGCAGCCCAATAGGAAGGAAATCAAACCAGAAACAAAGTGGGCTACAAAGCACTAAAAGCCCCAAAGGTGTTAAGCAAAAAGAATAAGCTGGGCCGATTCAATCAAATCCAACCTAAGCCCAAGCTTCTCAAGCAAATCCCTCCAAGCTAATCCTCCAAATAATGTTCACCTTTCATTCGGTCAGACTCAGAAAAGAGAGAGAGGGCTTCGTTCCTCTAAGTCATTTCATCAAAGAAGAAAGAAAGAGAAAGCTTAATCCAAAAAGCAAAGGTCTAATCACCCAAATCAATCTAATTCTAGCTAAGTCAGAAGCTAAAGGTGATTTATTTCCATTTACATGCAATTTACTTTCTTCACTCCTTATCCAACTCTCTGGTACTCTATTCTGGGATAAATGGAGAAAGTGATTTCTGATAATCACTGCTATGAATCAAAGGCCAAAATTATTTCTTGGAGACAAAGTTGTAGCTCAAAGGTTTAGATCTGGGTTTACCATTAAACAACTTTTTCATTGCTTTTCTGAGGCTTTCGGTCAAGCAAAAAGGCTCAGATACAAAGTTCTTAATTTAGGGATTAATTGAAAAGAGTGAAATGATAAGTTGGTAGCACACAACTCGAGGAGTTGACTTGGAAGAAGAGCAACTCAGCAACATCCAAGAAAATACAAAAGAATTTTTTTTACTCTTCTGAAGACAAGGAGAGAGAACCAGGGTTTAAAGTTTTTGTTCTGTGAAGTTTTCTCTGAAGAGTTCATCGACTTGGACAGTGCTCTCTAGTCAGAGGAAAGTGAATCTGTTCAACCTATAGCAACTAAGACTGTTGAAGCATCAATCTCCTTCATGTTTTACAGATTGTAATTTCATTTTTCAATGTATATCTTTCTGTAATTTATTAAGTGCTAAAAAGCTTAAAGAGAGAGCTTATGAAAAAGCCAAAGAGTGATAAAAGATTGAGTGATACACTTAAGTGAAAAGCCTAGAGTATTTCAGATTTCTTTAGGTTATTTCTACTGTCTTGTATCCAGTACCTATGAGGTACCCCTTTCTTAGTTGGGTTAGTGATGAGAGTACTTTTGCGTGGTCTAGAAATTTGCGGATAAATCCTCGTTGCAAGTATAGTTTCTAAACCTTCAAAAGTCCTTCCATACAAACGTTTTGGTTGTCACAAGTAACAAACCCCTTTAAAATTGATAACCGAGTATTTAAACCTCGGGTCGTCTTCTCAAGGAACTTCAGGGAAGTATGTTCTTATTATTGGTTATGAGTTTTGTAAATTAGGGGTTTTAGAAAGTAAGGTAGGGGTTTTAGAAAGTAAGGGAGCAGTATGTTACATAAGAAGAATAAAATTAATAAATAATTGTAAAATAAACTCTTGGCAAGGTATGAGAAATTGGAGGTCCTATTCTAGTTATCCTTATCAGGTGTGAAGAGAATTGGGTTTTAATCCCACTTGGTCAGCCTTTACTAAGCAAAGGAAGGTTGAGTGGACTGATTGGCTTGATTCTCAAGTCCAAGTCAACTCTTGTGGAGAGACTAGCCTTAGAGCAATCCTAGCTCAAGCAGAATCTGCCAATTTCAATCACTTGCTGAGTTTGATAACTCAAGTAGTCACTTGACCAAAGCCAAAAGGGAGAAAAAAATATCTAAATTAAATTGAAAGCAATCTTAAACAGAGCAAAGCAATCTTAAATCTGAAATACCTCAAATAACATTAATTAAAAAAATTATATGTAACATGGAAGAGTTCATAAATTAAATTGGAAAAATAAATAAAAATAAAGAACCTGGGATTGAGAGCCACTCCTAAAACTAAGAGAAATCCTAAATCCTAATCCTAAGAGAGAGGAGAGAACCTCCTCTCTAAAAACTACATCTACTCCTAAAATCGTGAATATGAGAGCCTATCCTAATGAATGGGTGTATTTCCCCACTTTATAGCCTCTATCTATATTTTCTGGGCCGAGAACTGGATCAGAAACAGCCCAGAATCGCTGGTTGCGAAATCTGCCACGCTGGTTTTTCGTCACTGCGATGCATCCGCATGGAGCACGTGGTCGCGTCGCCTAGAGTTAGAACAACTATGACATATTATATATCAAATCGAAGCCCGGACGTTAGCTTTCCAACGCAACTGGAACCGCATCATTTGGATCTCTGTAGCTAAAGTTATAGCCATTTGAGTGCAAAGAGCTCAGGCTGGACAGCTTAGCAATTTCTCCAACTTCTTGTATTCCTTCCATTTTTGCATGCTTCCTTTCCATCCTCTGAGCCATTCCTGCCCTGTAATCTCTGAAATCACTTAACACACATATCAAGACATCTAATGGTAATAAGAGAGGATTAATCATAGGGAACTTAAGGCCAAAGAAGCATGTTTTCAACCAAAGCACATAATTAGGAAGGCAAATGTAAAACCATGCAAATAGTATGAATAAGTGGGTAAAGAGTTGATAAAATCCACTCAATTAAGCACAAGATAAACTATAAAATAGTGGTTTATCAACCTCGCCACACTTAAACATTAGCATGTCCTCATGCTAAACTCAAGAGAAACTATAAAGAATGAAGAGGAATGGTATGAAATGCAACCTATCTATATGAATGCAACTACATGCAAAATGTTTCTACCTACTTGGTTAAAAGTAAATAAGTCCTCCAAGACAAATATAAATCAGGTTTCACTAATTCAAATCATACAATAAAAGCAAATAAACTTTTAAGAAGATAGCTCATGAAAGCAGGGAACATGGAATCAAACCTTGAACCCTTACTGGTAGTGTATATCACTCTAATCTCTCAAGTGTCTAGGGTTAATCCCTCTATTCTTCTCTAATCATGCTTTCTAAACCTTGTTCTTCATCTAACCAATCAACAAAAATTTAATGTACCAATGCAAACATCATGAGGTCTTTTCAAGGTTGTAATGGGGCTGAGGTAAAGGTAAGGGTACATGTATGGCCAAGTGAGCTATAATATGAATCTTTGACTAACCTAAACTCTCACCTAATATACATATACTCTATATACTGTTAAATTCATGCCTAGCTACCCAAAATTCCTACTTTTGTATGATTCCCATACTCATGTACCAAAATTTTGATATTTCTTTACTTTTATCACATGTGCATTAATCTTTTTATTAACTTAGCATTGGGGTAATTTTGTCCCCTTATTTACTTATTTATTGAGTATTTTTGGATTTTTTCTCTTTTTTCTCTTTTTTCTTTTCTTTTTTTTTCCTTTTTTTTTGTAGAGAAACAAATATAACTTATCAATGCACATGGATTTTCTATTATTTTTTTATTTTGGTTTTTCATGAGTAGGTTCCCAAATTCCTGATATTCAAATAAATTAGAAACATTATACTTTTCCTTTATTAACTCATGTTCCCACATTTTTTCCACACTTAATTAACACACTATCTTAAGCTAACCAAAGATTCAATTGGGATAATTAATTTGTTTTCTGCTTAAGGCTAGTGATGTGGTAAGATATAGAACAAATGGGGATTAAAAAGCTCAAGGTGGCTAACAAGGGTGATGTAAAGGGTAGGCTTATTTGGGATAAGTGAGCTAAAATCAAATAATGGCCTCAATCATATGCAAGCATGTAAATACACTAAATAATGGACATATAGACTGAAACAAAGTAAAGATCACAATTATAGAGAAGTAAATACACAAGAATAAAATATTTATGGTTAAATAATGTAACCATGTAAATAAGCTCAAAATCTCACAGGTTGTGTGTTCTTTGGCTCAAAAACCATGTTCCAAATACAACTTTAAACAAGTTTTAACAAAAAAATTTTTTTTTTCAATTTAAATTAGTGAAATTTTTCAAAGATAGGGTCTTACAAAGAAATTTATTACTTTAACCAAGTAGTAACTAGATGCATAAAATCAAATAAATATGCAATCAAATATGCAAATGCAGCAATTAACAAAGAAATTAAAATATTGGTGTTGATAAGAAAATACTAACCCATGGAGATTGGTATCGACCTCCCCACACTTAAAAATTGTACCGTCCTCGGTGCATGCTGAGATGTGCAGGTGGACGGGTTGTTCCAACTGATGCTTTTCTCATCAAGGAATGTGCGTAGGAACTTGTTTGTCTCTCCCATGTAAACGGCTTCCGGTTCTCTTCCTGGTGGCCATCCTGAAAGAAAAAGGGAAGGAAAGTAACCCAAAGCAAAGATAGAAAACAAATAAAACATGGGTTGGTTAATGCCAAAAATGAGGGTCTCAATTACATGGTAGCTACAACATGCAAGTGAGAAAACAATAGAAGCACATGGCATACGAGTGGTGCAAAATATTGCAACAATGAGGGAGAGAGTGTGGGTAAGGAAAGATAATATAAATTCATGTCAATGTAAAAGTAATACAGGTATAAAAGATAGACATTGATTTAAATAATATTACCTAACCAGAATAAAAACAAGTCACGAAGCACCCAAAATAATTCAAGAGAAGATGCAACAGTGACATAAGAAAATTCAACACCAAAGAAAAAATAATAAATTTAGAAAAGAAAATAAAAATATGCACTAAATTAAAATGCAATGAATGAAATATTCAAATAAATTAAGTAAAATAAAATAAAAGATAAGAAGAATGAGAAGGGAAAGGAGGGAAGAAGAAGTAAGTAAGAAAGGAGGGAGGAAAAATTAGGATTGGAGACGAAAAGGCAAGATATTTGGCAAATTAGGATAAGCTGTGCGGCGCAAGCGACGCGGTCGCGTGGGGCACGCGGTCGCGCGACTTGCGCTTAAACTGATTGACGCGGTTGCGTCGGTCACGCGGTCGCGTGACACGTTTTATGCTACTGGCTCGAGGGCAGCCTCGCGCTCGCACAACTCTCTGTTCAAAATTATTAATTACCAAATATTGGGTGACGCGGTCGCGTGGGTGATGCGGTCGCGTCGATGGCCATTTTTGGAAAATGACGCGGCCGCGTGGAGCACGCGTTCGCGTCGGAGGGCGTGGGCTTCCAGCACGAGTCCAGCCCAATTCCAGCTCAACTTTCGGCCATACACCCTTGTTACGTCGATTTTCATGGCACACGGCCGCGTGGGTGACGCGGTCGCGTGGGAGGCCAAAGTTCCCACATGACGTGGTCGCATGAGCGACGCGGTCGCGTGGGGTCAAATTATGCTAAAGGCGCGCCTCCAGCCACGCTTTCGCGTGAATCTCTGTTCAATTCTTTTCTTCCTAACGCACTGGTGACGCGGACGCGTCAGCGACGCTGCCGCGTCGTGTGCGTTTTTTTTTATGCAATATGCAGATGCAAATGCAGTGTTGATATAGATGTTATGAATAATTCCAGGTTCAATAAAATAAAATAAAAAAAAACAAACAAAACGAAATAAAATTAAAATTGAGAAAGGAATGATTATACCATGGTAGGTTGTCTCCCACCTAGCACTTTTAGTTAGAGTCCTTAAGTTGGACATTTGGTGAGCTTCCTGTTATGGTGGCTTATGCTTGTATTCATCCAGGAATCTCCACCAATGTTTGTGATTCCAATGGCCTCCGGGGTCCCAAACTAGGCGCAGAAAGCCTTCAAGTAAGTTAAAGCAAGTGACAAGGCCCCAAGAGTATTGATTGTTGGAGTGAATTCCGGGGTCCCAAATCTTGCTTTTGCACCCGTCTTCAAGTTGATTATCATGATTCCATCCGGGTGGTTCAGCTTTAGAATTCTCACTGAAGCGTCCAAACAACTTCCTAGACCCATTCAATTGAGCT
>NC_029791.2:110344870-110351471 GCF_000816755.2 Arachis ipaensis
AACTTCTTCCTCTTGGTAGCTTTCTTCCAATCCAATCTCCTCTTCATTGCTTTCCAAGGGCATGGGAGGTTGTGCTTCTTCTTCTTGAATCTCCATCTCTTGATCAACCTCTTCCAAGTCTTCAACTGTGATATGCCTTGGAGGTTGTACACCCTCCTCAGCATCAATTTCAATCGCCTTGGAAGGAGGTTTTATAACCTGACTTTCCCATGGAGGTTCAGCATCTCCTAAGTCTTCAACTACTTCTTCCTCTGCAACTATTATGGCTTTCTCCACTTGTTCCAATACAAAGCCATGTTCCTCATTGTCCACCGAAGTTTCTAGTGTCTCCTTCATGCTTTGCTCTTCTTTTGATTCTCCACATGTAGCCATGGGAGTTCTTTGAGTGCTCAGATATTGGGAAGCTATTATATTTACTAACTCGCCAAAGGCGGCCGCGAAATTTTGCACACTCTTATTCATCCTTTCTTGCCTTTGAAGAATAACACGAAGTCTGTCATCCATTGGAGGTTGGGGTGGATATGAGGATTCATTGGTTAGGAGAGAGGGTTCATAATAGGGAGGTGGTTCATCTTGAGAGTAGTTGTGTTGGAAAGGTGGTGGTTCTGTGTATGGTTCATTTGGCTCATAAGGTGGTTGGTATGGTGGATACGGGTTAGGGTCATATGGAGGTGATTGGCGGAAAGGGGTTTGTGAGTATGGTAGTCCAAAGTCATGTTGTGGAAAGGGTTCATAGGCATATGGTGGTGGTTGTTGATAGTCCATTGGAGGTGGTTGTCGCCAAGAGGGTTGATCAAATCCTTGTGGCTCCTCCCATCTTTGATTGTTCCAACTTTGATGCCTGTTCTCATTGTAATTTCTTCTTCCTACAATATAATTGTAACCAGACTCATAGCCAAAGGGGTGAGAGTTCATAGTAGTAAATAAAAATTTAAAACAAAAAAATAAAAATAATCTAAACTAAAAGGTTATTGAAATTTAAATTTTTGAATTTGTAAATTAAATTTTGAATTTTAAAATTTGAAATTTAAAATTTGAAAATTTTTAAATTTGAATTTTTTAAAATTTTGAAATTTGAATTTTGAAAAAGTCAACAATATAAGATAAGAATTTGAAAAAGATTTAAATTTTGAAAAGGTTTGATTTTTAAAATTTAAAATTTGATTTTTGAAATAAGATAAGATAAGATTTTGAAAAAGATATGATTTTTGAAAAATATTTGAATTTTGAAATTTAAATTTTGAAATTTTAAATTTTGAAATTTAAAATTTGAATTTTAAATTTTTTTAATTTGAATTTTGAAAATTGAAATTTGAAATTTGAAATTTGAGTTTTAAATTTTGAATTTTTGAATTTAATGAGGAAAGATAAAAACAATAAAATGACACTAAACTTAAAATTTTTAGATCAAAATGAAGAAAACAACTAAGAACAACTTGAAGGTCAAGATGAACATGAAGAAAATTTTTTTTTTTTGAAAAAATTTTTTTTTAATAACTAAATAAAAACTAATAACCTCTTAATTTATGAAAAAGCAAAAATAAAAACAAATAAACAAGCAAAAAGCAAGTATTTACAATAACCAATAATAAGGCACACGTTTGCAATTCCCCGACAATGGCGCCATTTTGATGAGAGTACTTTTGCGTGGTCTAGAAATTTGCGGATAAATCCTCGTTGCAAGTATAGTTTCTAAACCTTCAAAAGTCCTTTCATATAAACGTTTTGGTTGTCACAAGTAACAAACCCCTTTAAAATTGAAAACCGAGTATTTAAACCTCGGGTCGTCTTCTCAAGGAACTGCAGGGAAGTATGTTCTTATTATTGGTTATGAGTTTTGTAAATTAGGGGTTTTAGAAAGTAAGGTAGGGGTTTTAGAAAGTAAGGGAGCAGTATGTTGCATAAGAAGAATAAAATAAATAAATAACTGTAAAATAAACTCTTGGCAAGGTATGAGAAATTGGAGGTCCTATTCTAGTTATCCTTATCAGGTGTGAAGAGAATTGGGTTTTAATCCCACTTGGTCAGCCTTTACTAAGCAAAGGAAGGTTGAGTGGACTGATTGGCTTGATTCTCAAGTCCTAGTCAACTCCTGTGGAGAGACTAGCCTTAGAGCAATCCTAGCTCAAGCAGAATCTGCCAATTTCAATCACTTGCTGAGTTTGATAACTCAAGTATTACCAATCACTTGACCAAAGCCAAAAGGGAGAAAAAAATATTTAAATTAAATTGAAAGCAATCTTAAACAGAGCAAAGCAATCTTAAATCTGAAATACCTCAAATAACATTAATTAAGAAAATTATATGTAACATGGAAGAGTTCATAAATTAAATTGGGAAAATAAATAAAAATAAAGAACTTGGGATTGAGAGCCACTCCTAAAACTAAGAGAAATCCTAAATCCTAATCCTAAGAGAGAGGAGAGAACCTCTCTCTCTAAAAACTACATCTACTCCTAAAATCGTGAATATGAGAGCCTGTCCTAATGAATGGGTACATTCTCCCACTTTATAGCCTCTAATCTGTGTTTTTTGGGCCGAAAACTGGATCAGAAACAGCCCAGAATTCGCTGGTTGCGAAATCTGCCACGCTGGTTTTTCGTCACTGCGACGCGTCCGCATGGAGCACGCGATCGCGTCGTCTAGAGTCAGAACAACTATGGCATATTATATATCAAATCGAAGCCCCGAACGTTAGCTTTCCAACGCAACTGGAACCGCATCATTTGGACCTCTGTAGCTAAAGTTATAGCTGTTTGAGTGCGAAGAGGTCAGGCTGGACAGCTTAGCAATTTCTCCAACTTCTTGTATTCCTTCCATTTTTGCATGCTTCCTTTCCATCCTCTGAGCCATTCCTGCCCTGTAATCTCTGAAATCACTTAACATACATATCAAGGCATCTAATGGTAATAAGAGAGGATTAATCATAGGGAACTTAAGGCCAAAGAAGCATGTTTTCAACCAAAGCACATAATTAGGAAGGCAAATGTAAAACCATGCAAATAGTATGAATAAGTGGGTAAAGAGTTGATAAAATCCACTCAATTAAGCACAAGATAAACCATAAAATAATGGTTTATCAGTTAGCACTAAAAGTGAAGAGTTAGGTATTAGCATAACCAAGTCAAGTTAGGTTAGAACTTGAGAGGGAAATGATTGTGTCAATCCTTTGGAATTGGTGTCTGTAATACTTTAACTATAGTGAAAATTCTACCACTGTTGGGGTGGAGACTGGATGTAGGTTGCATTGCACAAGGCAACTGAACCAGGATACATGATGGTGTCAGCTTCTCTTCTCCCTTCTCTGTTCTGTTTTCTGAAATTCATGAGACAAAACCAAATTCTCTCATAAATGTTCCGCTGCTAAGTTCAAACAAATTCAAAATTAATGTTTGAAATTAAAGGGTTATTTCATTTAAGTGAAAAAGGCCATAGATTCAACCCCCTCCCCTTCTCTAAGCCTTCTACAATCTTCATACTTCATTTGAGGTGCATTTGTCCATTATTAATTTACACAGTTGAAACAAAATTTTCAACTAATAAAACTAAAAAATTAAAAAGCTTTGAAAAATTAAAATTTTTTACAACTCGTGTAAGAGAATTAGTTTAACAGTTAATAGATTAATAGAGTACCACTAAAACAAATGAAATATGACCTAATTGAATAACCACACGCTTTACAAATAAGAATCAATGTTGATTATGCACATCAAGATTGTTGATATTCATAAAATATTGATGTAAAGGTGGGTATTTAAATATACATGCACATCAAGAAAAAACTATGATAGAATGCATAATATAATCATGTGAAAGGAAAGTGGGACCAAAATAACTTGTATTTATATTGCAAATATATAAATTATATCAATAAATGAAGAATAAAAAAAACCAATAAATATGTATATAGAAATTGTTAGTAGTATAGTTACAAAATAACATTAGATTGTTGCTCCCTCGTTACAAAATCATAGGTTTCTCCCCAGCAATGAATTATTTAGTTCATGAGTACAATAAATACTGCTCATAATATCACAAATAACTCAATAAATATACTTTCTACTTTTCAAAATAGCTGCCAATTCGGACAAACTAATATTTAGATACATTAGAGATAGTAACTAATTATTTAGGAGAAAAAAATCAAAAGAAATCATAGTCAAGTTTCCCTGCAAGCGTTAGAAAGAAACATAGTTTTTCCAATATCTCCATAACCTAGAAGGAAGGTTATCCTGGTATTTTCAGACCAGAAAAAAATGTGTAGGGATTCAAATATCAATTTCCAGAAATAAAAACTGCTGTTAAAAAATTAAAGGATAAATTGTCCTCATTATAAACATCAAATGTAACTAAAAATAAAAGAGGATTAATTTATTACCTTGATGGTTCTATTATTCTGCTAACATCTTTGATAATCTGAATTTCTCTCTTGGAGGGTACAAAAGGTGTAAAAATCTCAGAATGCTTTGTAGTTTAAATGAATGAAAGGTGAAACATTCAGTCTTCTATAATAATTGAGAAAAATACTAAAGCATTAAGAATTCATATAGAGAACAAAATACCTTTTTAAATTCAGTTTCAAGATCTTCCTTTCAACGTTGGAGTCTCGATATCTAAGCTGTTAATTTCCTGAAAAAAAAAAGCTATGAAAAAAGAAAATCAACAGTACCTCAATGACCAATGAATGCTCAATATTGTCACAGCAATGTTGAATGGGTTCCAACTTCTAAGCAATGTTCAACAATTAATGGCATCTAATGTAATAATTAAGTTTCCATGAAATAATTGACAAATGCTTTCCCTTTCTGCTTGCAACTATAAATGCAAAATTTCAGCACGTGGATAAGGAACTGAACCTCCAAACTCATCGAACCTGAGAATAAAAAGGAAAGACTGATATATAAGTACAACAATCTTGTAAAAATCAGACAAAAAAATTATATCATCTGGACTTTCAACTTAATTAATATCACACATTAGTATAGTTTGGATGAATGTTGTAGAAGAAAACAATTGCAAAACATGATATGCGAGGATAACGAAAATAAACATATACAAATGAATTCTTTTAAATAAATTTTTAGTTCAAAATTTAAATTTGAAAACACTAAAATTTGCAAATTAAACAACTAATAATCATTAGATAATTTATCTATTTAATTAATTAAAACATAAAAAATCACAACCATGCAAATCTGATTTGGCCGCCGGTTAGATCTCACTGCTCTGTTCTGGTCGTCATTCTTATGTTCTCTGCTTTCATAGTCTCACTGCATGTACTCTTTGTGGCCGTCACTCAATACACTACAACATCGATAACCACCATGAACTCCACGACAACCATTGCGACCACCATCGTACACCACAATAGCAGTCACCACCTCATCTACCGCCGTAACCCTACCACCACCGCTGGCGTTGCCTCCAGTGCGCGACTCCCCTGAAGGTTGGAACCATCAGGTACAGTGACATCGTACAATGACATCCTCTACCTTGGTGTGTACACAAACTTTATAATCTTCACATCCCACTTGGATTAGGAACATAAAGAATGAGAAGAAGATCATAATCGACGAACGGAAAAACAAACTGAAGAAGAGGAGAAAGACGAAAGTGGAACTGAAGATGAAGAAGAACTGAAGGAGAAGAATAGGAAGAGAGGAAAATAGAAACAAAAAACAGAGTGATAAAGACATAAAGTAAATGATGGACATTGCATATTATGATATCTTTGAAATATTTTGAATTTAAAAATTTTGAAATTTAAAAATTTTGAAATGAAGTAACAGTAGACATAATTGGATTGTGAAATGAACAAAAGGAAATGCATGAGAATGAGTAGTTTCGGGAATAGACCATATGTATTAGGATGCACATTAGAAGGAGTTTGTAAGAATTAACTTGGTGAATGACACGTAAGAATTTCACTATGGGAATAACCTTCTTTTCAAGGAATGTTATAGGATTTATAGCAGGTTCTTTTTTATGTTTTCATTTTCATAAACCAAAATATTTGAAAACAAATGTGTTTGGTTCATAGAATAGAACAGAACATAGAGGTAGAGACAACACAATAGAGATATTAAAAGTTAATGTATATATATTGTATTTGGTAACAATGCACAAGACAATAAAACAAAACTAGAACATAATTTAAAAGACATTTTTGTCCTTATAAATTAATAAATTAAAAACATCACATTGCAATTTGGTGTGTGTCTCATGTCCTTCTCCCTCAGTCCCTCACTCCATCAAAACCTTCACCCATTTTCTCATCCTCTACCCCCATCAAATCTTCACCCAATTTCTCATCCTCCAGTATCCTCATGAGATCGTCATTTTTCCCATCCTCATCCGCATTACCACTATCATCATCTTCACCCAATTTCTCAGTCTCAGTATATGTCTGGATTGCATTTAGAAGGGAGACTAAGAGATAGAGACTGGGAGATAGATACTGAGAGATAGAGACTAAATTAAGTCTCTGTATTTTATTTAGTATAAAGTGTACAAGACTAAGCTATGTCTCAGTATCATGTTTGGTTCAAAATAAATATGGAGACTGAAATAAAAAAAATTACCTTGTTGAACCAACAAAGGG
>NC_029791.2:110351811-110361714 GCF_000816755.2 Arachis ipaensis
TAACTCCATTTTCCTTCACCAAAAGAAGCTAAGAAAGAAGGAAAAAACAAAGAAGAAGAAAAGAAAGAAAGAAGGCCGAGAGTGAGAGAGAAGAAAAACAAGAGTTTCTAGACTAAGTTCATACAATTTTCTTCCTCTAATTTTAAGAACATATCATTTCCTTCATCTTCTTTCCCATTTTTATCTCAAAATCATCAAGGTTAGTGAAGATAAAACTTCCATCTATTCTCCTTGTGAATTCAATTCTATGCTCTTCTATGAAGAGCTCATGATTGTCCTTTTTCTTGACCAACAAACCACCACTAGAAACCTCACAAGAAGTAGTAAGAACACTTACATCCAATATCAAAGGGTAAGAAGAAGATCTTACTTCTTCTTCCTCTTGAATTCGGCCAAACCTTCATAAGAGTCAAGAAGTTGTTTTTAATGATATGTTATTCATAAATCATATTCTAGGATCCTTAGGAAGATCACACCTCAAGATTTCAAGCTTTACATGATGAGGAATCTGTTCTTTTTCTCTTCACATTCCATTCGGCCATAAGGCCCAAAAAGTATCTAAAAATATTGTTAATTATGAAATAGGAGGAATAAGAGATCAAGAATTTGTAAGAAGTGGATTTAAGAGCTCATAAAACAAGGTAAGGGTTAGGTTTAGTTAAAAACCTCATGCTTGTGATTGTATGTTTATATTGATCTCTATGATGTTTTTATGATGATTGATGTTCATGAATGGTTATGATAATGCTTGGATGATGTTTATTTCTTGAAGAGATGTATAAATGTGTGATATGAAGATTTGATGAATGTATGTTGATGATGATGTCTTGGCCGAATTGATTCTTGATGTTGGGGCTAAAATGTGGTGTTGAAAAAGATAGAAAATTAAGAGAAGAATTCAAAGATGATGTTCAAAATGTTTTAAGAAAGCAAAAGAAGAAAAAGATATTAAGAAAGACTTTAAAGAGACTTAAAAATGTTATATAATTATAAATAATGAATATAGAATATATTAAGCTCTATTGGTTAAATTATAAAAAATCAAAATCAAAACTCTTAAAGTGATGACTAGTAAAAGTAATTAAGTAAAAGATTTAAGATTTGAAAGAAAAGTGGTTAAAAGATCATAAAAGAGATATAAACATAAGTTTAGGCCTATGAAAAATGTATGATGCACCAAAAAGAGGTTGAAATATAATTTAAAGTAAAAAGTAGGTAAAAAATGTAAATAACAAAAAGATAAGTTCAAAATATGAACATAGAGGAATTGGGGTAAAAATGTAATTATAAAATATTTGGGCTAAAAAAATAATTAAAACTAAGTTTCGGAAATAAAAAAGTAACTTTAGTAAAGTTTGGGGGCAAAATTTTAAAAATCACAAAGTAACAAAATAAGAATAAAAAATTAAAGACAAAATAGTAGTTTAGACTAAAAAGTGTAAAATTGTAATTAAAAAATATTTTAGGGCAAAATAGTAAATTTGAGAGATATAAAGGGCAAAATAATAATTTTAGTAAAAGATAAGGTTACAAATATTTAGTTATGAAAACTAAGGATAAAATAGTAATTAGTGACAAAAAATATTAAAATGAATAATTGTGTACAACAGGGGCAAATTTAATAAAAATCTAAGATTAAAATAGTAAAAAATGAGAAGCTACGAGTAAAATAGTAATTTACAAAAGGATAAAATGATAAATGAAGTAGAAGAAAAGGAAATTTAAAAGTCTCGAGTAAAAAAAATATGAATAAGGGCAAAACGGTAATTACAGAAAAAGACTAAGGACAGAAGTCCCTTAGAAAATTGATATGATGAATGTTTAAAGATAATGAAAGAAAGCCCCAATATGCTTTTGATTTCCTGACAGAATGAAGGTGTTATTTTGCCTAGCCTGTGTCGGATGATGTGGGGACGTCCACTGTATGATGATGATGTTCCTCAGCTTGAGATGCATATAATGGCGTCAAGCTTTGCGATGATTGCCCAGTTTCCAAGGCTTAGTCCTGGGTAACGTTCGGTGCGAGTAGTCAATCGACACATGAGCTCATGACCTACTTAGGACAGACATGCATCATATTGTTTGTATCATTTTCTCTGTGATTGTGCACTATGTATTTTCTCTGTGATTGTGTGATTTTTTCTGTTCTCTATTTCTATACTTTATGTGTATTATCTATTGGTTCTCTGTCTTTCCTAAGTTCTACTATTAGTCTGTATTCATTTGCTGTTATAGCTATTAGTTATTGAGGTAGACTACAAAAGAATTAACAGAAAGCTAGAACTATGATTAACGAATAACTAATCGATAAGGAACCTAGGGATAATCCCACCAAATCTCATGATGATCTAAAAAAAATGTTAGAGCCATCTCCTAGGACTGATATACGATTGTTCCCCTCCCCTAGGTTAGTACATTGTTGAGAACCTTAGGATCTCATCCCCTTTTCTATATACGGATCCTTCAGGAATGATTACCTCCATGGAAATTCTGTTTGTCGAGATGCTACTCATGTTTTCTTACGAAGATGATATGCGGCAGTGCACTATCGTCTGGGGAGAGCCGTGTACCCGAATGTACATATTCCACGACTGTAATTTTGCTAATCTGTTGTTTAGTTTGGACTTAACCCAGACCAGCCCTACGACTTTTCACTTGCTAACTTACATCCTAGATGTATGCATCATGCTTTCCCTCCGCAGTACTATCGTGAGAAGTTTCATCCAGCAGGATCACACGTTGATCCTCAGCCAGTGGTACCGCAAGAGGTATAGCCCAGTCCTACACTAGATGATCTGCTAGTAGCCCAGCTCGACCCTCTAAGAGAGACACTCACTCCAGTGAAAACCAGTGAATTCATTAACAATTCATCTG
The DNA here is from genome assembly GCF_000816755.2 of Arachis ipaensis. Taxonomy (NCBI): domain Eukaryota; kingdom Viridiplantae; phylum Streptophyta; class Magnoliopsida; order Fabales; family Fabaceae; genus Arachis; species Arachis ipaensis. The sequence goes on from NC_029791.2 coordinate 110,354,686, forward strand.
AGGAGGAGGATCCTAAAGAAGACCATGCTTGGAAGGATCAGTCAGCAGCTGATGAGGGCTTCGATTCCCCTCCGAGAGCCTGTAGTGGATGGGTCGATGATTGTTCGTGATGATTCCAAGACGAGGATGGTTGACTGGGATCTTGAAGAAGACAGTGATTAGATAGTCTACTAATTAATGAGTTCTAGAATATGTTTCCCTCTTCTTGTAGTATTTTTCTAAGGGATAGAATTTTACTGTTTATGCGTTAGCATGGAAACCAGACTAGGGGCTCCTGTGTGTGTCGAATTCTATAGATTCATATGTATAGTGGTTATATGGATATGTATATATAATTACAAGTCTACTAAGTATCAACTTCTGAACTAACTGTATTCTGGGTAGAGTACCTATTATAATCTTTTGTGTTTTCTGTTTGATGTATGAAATAAGCCCTTGAGGCACTCTATGAATGTTAGTTATTTTATTTTATATTCTTAAATGTGTTTGTATAGTTTCATTTTAAATTAACCTTTAATTAAAGAAGTTAAACTTATAAAAACTCCGCTAACCCACGCAATCACGATAGCATAACAGACTCATATCTATATACATAATATAGAGTCTAGAGTCCCTTAGGTTAACTGAATGGTAATGCCTAATGATTGGGAGTTGTCCGGACCTGTCGAGAGTTAAGATGTTATACTTCTTCTGTTCATGACCACCCTTTTTGGCATTGTTCTTGTTCTTATTCCCTACATTACTTGATGATGGTTTTGAAGAAGATATTTTCTTCCCCACGTTGATTTGGGTGGGGTGTAACACCCTACCATACAGAGCTTTACGCTTAAGCCATAAAATAGAGGTGGTGTGGCATTACAACCTCTAAAATAAAATATATACATATTAATAGTTGAAAGAAATTCATAATCGAGGAGCCTTGAAGGAAAGCTTAAGTAACAAGTCGCAAAAAGAAAAGTGCATCGCTTACGCAAACGGAAACCGGGTAAAACAAAAAAGGATAAGGCATGAATATAAAAAGAATAGAGTACCAAAATAATAGAATATCAAGCCCCTGACTCAACCTACGAAGTTAAGGCTGGCTGGAGTATATATAGCCCAAAATATCCTAAAACGTAACACAGAAAACCTGTTTCTCCATGTCGACCTCTAAGAGGGACAAACACAAGTTATATATACATAGAAGAGTCTATAAACATAAATACATAACCAACAGTCCAAAATATATAACATCCCAAAGCTAAACTTTGCTTGCTTAGAAACTCCTGACGCTCAGCGAGGTGCTCTTGACCTGCATCTGATAAAACAACAATATAGGTATGGAATAAGAACCGGGGGTTCTCAACATGGTAAAGGTGCCGATGTACATAATATATAAGGTCGCGGAAAATTTAGAAGCAATCCTAAAACTCCGACACTTAGAAATTTAACCTAAGGGAATACACTAAGCCATAAGTTAGGTAAACTTTCTAAGGTATTTACATTCTAAGCCTAACTTAACTTAAATACTTTGCTTTCTGTTTCCTCCAATCCTCCAAAATACTGGTGGAACTATCCTCGTCACTCCTCCACTAGATAAAGGATCTCTCAATTGCATAAACAAACAATACAGACAAGGAAAGCACAGATAGAATGCAGTTACAGTAGGTAGAACATATAGCAAATATTCATAGATAAGCAAATAGGCAAACCCAAGTAAAGCACACTCAAACAAAACATACAAATACATATGATGTATACCTGTCCTATGGCTGATGATATCATCTGTCGGTTATATAGCCAAACCCGACATGTCCGGTAGCTAACCCTAGACAGTCCCTTCGTGTATGCATCCCCAAGAGTATATATATATCATCATCATCATCATCATCATCATCATCAAAATCCATCTCATTGGGAGAATTTCCGAGGCGTTAAAGTGCCCGGCCACATCTTGTGACTTAGGATCAATAGAGTATTGAGTCTTAATCTAGAGCGAGTGGTGGCTAGCCATTGCATCTACCCAGAAAAACTCGTATCTCAGGTAATGGAAGTTTAATAAGCCAAATAATCAGTCAATTTCATTTATTCATCGTTCATTCATACATAACATCTCAGCACTTCCCCAAGCAATCCATATTAACTCAATTATTAATCATAGTTCATCAATATTTCATCATTCTCAATTAATCAACTTCATTTTAATTCTCAATCATATCATAATCAACACATCGACCCTTTTTCAATTAGAACTCCACCCTCTGTAACCCTATTCACTGCCACTTAACACCCCCTTTAGGTTCATACTTTTTCCTAGACTTAAAAATTAGGTATCGAACTATAGAGGGTAGCTACAGAGGTTTGGAAAGCCAAAAAATCGGTTAAACTTAAAAAGAAAATCACATTTCGGCTAAACAAAGGGTTCCATGTACACAAGACTATGTCTGTGTACGCAGGAATATGGAAAAATGGCCATCTCGCGTACGCAACCCCTGGTCCGCGTATGCGAGTCATAAAAACAGCAAGGCTTCTTCGCGTCGTGAGCATGTTGTCGCGTACGCAAGCTTTCAAAAATTGGTTTCCACGTATGCAAGCCTTGCTCGCGTATGCCGGATGCCTGGGCAGTGCCCCGTTCCCGCGTCGCGTGCAGGTTCTTGCGTACGCATGCCTCCATTTTTCTTTAAAATGACTATGTTGCAGAAAACCGAATTTTTGCACCAACTTCAAATGTGCCTAACTTTTTTGTTTTAAATTATTTTTCATCCGTTCTTTGAACGGCATAAACTTCACGAACCCGCATTTCTATTTAAATAAAATTTAATAAAATTTGAGGGTCCGGAAGCTAAGTTATGTCCTGCAGAAGTTGGTCAAAATCACTTTTTTGTCGAAAACACCAAATTCCCTATGTTTTCCAAATTCTGAATTCTGTAGCATAATCTTATAACCAAAACAACCCCAAAAATCATGTCCATCTATTTCCAAACACCTCTCATCATCAATACATAAAAATCTCATCAACATACTCAAAATATTCAATCCAATTACAATCATTATTCCTCAATTTCATCATCACAATTTTCTGTCATCATCAACAATTATCAAAAATCAACACATTCTTATCACAAACTCAACAATCTCATAATAAATACTAAACCTTAACAAATTCACATGGTTCAACCTATCCTACGGTCAACTAGCGAAAGTTTTCATGCAACATTATATACTATCTACGAGAAACCAAAACCATACCTTGGCCGATTCATTCTTAAACTTGGAACGCCTCCAATACCACCATTCTACAAAAGTCCAAGGCACCAAATGTATACCAAACAGAAAACCCAGCTTCCAAGCTCAAATTCAAGCTTCCAACTTCATCAATTTGGTTCCAATTCACATATATACAATCTAATTCCACACAAATATCACTAAAATTAATATAGGATTTTCTAATTTAATATTTTCACAAGAGTTAGAGGTTTCTCACCTTACTAATGGATGTTTGGGACAAGACCCAGCAAATTTCCGAAGCTAATTCAATCCTAAAACACCAAAATCACATAATCTCTCAAAATCAATACCCAAACCACGAATTTGAAAGGGGAAGAATTGGACATGAAATTAGAAATTTTTTACCAAATTGTTCAATGAGTTCTGTAAAGAATTCCAAGACAAACGCGTGGCCGCTGATGGCTCATCAATTGGAATTCCGGATTGAAAGTTATGGTGAATTGAAATTAGATCAAGGGTTTAAGTTCCTCTTCTTCTACCCCTTTCTTGTTTCAGCGTGTTCCCCTTTGATTTGGGGGAAGAAAGAGCTGAGCTCTTTCATTAAAGTGTTATTGGGTTGGGCCTTGGGTCCAAAGTGGGCCTGATTCAACCGGTTCGGCTCAACAGCCTAATTTTGGACTAAATTCTTTAAATTTAGTGTTAAAATTTGTATTTTAATTATTTCTACTTCTTTAAACTATAAAATTTGATTTTCTAATTTTTAAATAATAATTAATTTATTAGCTAATTATCTATTAATTACGTGGAGTTTAGGAGGGATCGCCTTGGAATTTGAAAAAGTGAATGAGGTTATTTTGAAGAAGAAATGTTATTAACCTTTCAATTTTCATCACCAAAAATTTTAATTTCTTATATCTCTACTTTTTGGAGGTACTAAAAGAGTTGAAATTTTTTGTCATGTGACTAAAATTTTAGTTTTAATTCTTAGCTACCAAACACAATACTAAGTTCCATTTTTTAGTCTCAATCCCAGTCTTGCTTCCAAACACAACACTAGGACTAAGGACTAGGACTTAGTATTATATTTGGTAGCTAGAGATTGAAACTAAAGTTTCAGTTTCATGATACAAAATTTCAATCTCTTCAATACCTCCAAAAAGTATGGACATTGGGGACTAAAATTTTTGGAGACTGAGATTAAAACTTTAATAATATTGATTTTCAAAACTACGGTCATCCAACTTTTCATATTCTAAGTCTAACTCCCCACCTTTCTTTTTCCTCCCAAATCATACCTCCCTCTCTTACAACTTGCATTTCCACCGCCACCTCCACCTCAACCTCCAGCATCCCTATCCCACTTCTGCATCTTCATTCTTGTAAAGGATTGATATTAAGTGTAACCTAACAGCAAAACCATTTATAGTAATAATGATTTCTTGCCTAGAAAAACCATACCCAAATGTTGAATTGTTGATTTTATTCTTATTATTTTATCATTATTTGTTTGATGCATGGGATGATAGAGCTATTCAAACTTGGATAGAAGCAGGTTAATCGTGTTTTACACATCGTGACAAGGGGATTATATATCAATTTATTTTTGAACGTCAATCGCACATCGGTGGCAAAATCTGAAGGCTAATAGTACACATTCTTCTTGAGATTGGACTTCACAGTGCCCAAATCCATGGGTTTCTTCACTATATCATAATAATCATAAAGACCTATTCTAACGACATCAACGGAGTGTTGAAGATATTTTACCATCATTGCTGCTACTTCAATCAAGCTTCACTGCTGAACACAGTGTCCTTTGTTAAAATTTTCATGCAAAAGCAGAAGGAAATGTTCCTGATTTTTCCTTAACAATGGCAATGGTGGAAAATGTTCATGGTTTTCTGATAAACCCCAATTTTAAGGTTTATCTTGTGTTAAATTTGGTGGATTTTATCAATATTTTCTACATTTATTCACTAAAATAGCATGATTTTGTAAATTCTCCCTAAATTGTGCTTAAGATTGAAAACATACTTTTTAGGCCCTTAATTTGCTAAATTTAATTCACTTCAATTCCATTCGATGCCTTGATGTATTTGTTTGAGTGATTTAAGGTTTTGAAGGCAAGGATGGCTTGAAGAAATGGAAGAAAAGCATGCAAGTTGAGAGAATTCATGAAGAAATGAAGGAATTGCTAAGCTGTCAATCTTGACCTCTTTGTACTAAATCAATCATAACTTGAGCTATAGAAGTACGAATGAGGCGGTTCTAGTGGCATTGGAAAGCTAACATCTGGAGCTTCAAAATGATATATAATTTGCTATAGTGGACATGGAGTTAAGTTACGCGTAGACGTGACATGCAGCACGTGACTCACTTAATGCAAAACGTGATCCGCAATTTATTTCTAGCTCATTTTGGGCCCAATCTAACCTATTTCTAATGCTATTGAACCCAATAATTGAAGGAAGATGAACCAAGTAGTGTTAGTTTAGGTTTTTATCATGTTTTAGGTTTTCTCTCTTTTCTCTCTAGAATTAGGGTAGATTATGTTAATTTCATCTTAGATTTAGGTCTTGATCTTGTCTTGACTTAGTTTTCTTTACAATTTCTTGTTATTATATCTTTGTTTTCTTAGTTTTACTTGTCATTTCCTTTATTTTGTCACTTTTATGTTATTGAATTCTTGTTGATTTTGATTTCCATCTATGCAATTTTGATGTTTATATGTTATTGATGTTTATTTGAGTTATTGTTATTGATTTCTTGCATTGGGTAGTTTTAGATTTTATATTTCTTTCTATTTTAATATGCCTTTCTTTTATGCATGTTAAGTGTTTGTTAAAATGTCTCCTTTAGTTTTAGAGTAGATTTTGAGCATTCTTGCCTTGAAAAGAGGAATTTGGTAATCTTGAGTCGTTAATACCCAACATATGTTGGTGATCTAGAGTTGTTAATTAATCTTGTTTCTATTGATGCTACTTATGGATTGGGATTAACTAGGCCTATTTGACTTTATCTCAATATGGAGATAACGTAATAGGATTAACTCTTGGTAATTATTGTGTTATGATTAATGACTAGGAGAGAAAACATTAATTCTCAATCCTTGTCATGAATGCCTCTTTAGTGTTTGCTATCTTTAGTTGTTTGATTTACTTTCTCATCATTTAAATTCTTGCCTTTTTATCATCAACCCCTTTGATCTCATAACCAATAATTGAGCATTCGATTGCAATTTGTAGGGAGAACGACCCGAGAGTAATACTCTCAATTATTTTTATTGGGTTGAACTTGTGACGACCAAAATTAAACTTTGATGGAGAATCCATTGTTGGTCTAGACTATGCTTGCAACGAAGATATTTTTTATTGAGAAATTCTAAATCGACATAAATTCATCCATCATTTTCCCTTATCATTATTTTTTTGGGTGATGTGTTTGCAGTGAATGAGAGAAAGGAAAAGAGAAAAAGGAGAAAAGAAAAAAGGAATATTTAAATAATTTTGATTATTTCAGTCTTTGTATTTATTTTAAATCAAATAGAATAATGAGACGTAATTCAGTCATGTACACTTCACACTAAACACAATACAAAAACTTAGTTTAGTCCTTATCTCTTTGTCTCTGTCTTTCAGTTTCTGTCTCTCAGTCTTAATCTCTATTTCAAGTATAATTTTAGAATCCATGTCTCTGTGTGATGTCTTCAAAAACAAACTGCTACCTAAAAGTTCATGAAGACACAAAATGAGTAAAATAGTAATATCATATATTCTAATTTAATCTTTCATATTTTATCACTTTATAACTTAATAATAATAT
>NC_029791.2:110361722-110411032 GCF_000816755.2 Arachis ipaensis
TGTGTAGATTATTTTTGTGTTTTGTCACTTTTATGTATTTATTTATAATTATATATTATTTTATTTTAATTTAGTTATTTCAGTTGCTGATTAAACTTCTAAATCGAGGTATCAATAACTTGAATGGTTTAATAACCAGTTTGGTTTTTAGAACTTAGATTACAACGTGATGTGAATTACCTAAGTATGGGTAGCAGAAATTATACCTATTGATACTTCTTTTGCTCTTGGCGCGTGTGTGGTGGTGCACACAATTGCAGCCGTCAATTTATATTCTTTAATCTTTTTATTTGAAAGAAATAAAAATCGCATCAAATGATATTTTAGTTTTTTTAAATCATAAATTGCACTCAACGATTTTCCTTTAATAAAAAATTGCACTTAATAATTTCTCTTCTAAAATCTTTTTAAAAAATTAAAAATCACACCTTGCAATTCTCTTATTTAAATCTTTATTCATATTAAAAAAAATTTAATTTTTATGCACTAATAATATAAAATTAGGGGTGGTAAAACGGATTAAATTCGTTGAGCCGATCTGCCGAACTTGCTAAAAAGGGCGGGTCGGGTTAGAATTTGGAACCCGCCTAATAAAAAAAATTACCAAACCCACACCGCCAAATTTTTAGGTTTTGGCGGGGTAAGGTGGGTCGGCCCGCAGGGCCAAAGACTTTTATTTTATTTTATTTTTTATAAAAAAAAGAAGGATTATTACTACAAAATTAAAAATTATATCATTTTTAAATATTTTTTTAATTTTTTTGTTTTTATTCTTCTTTTATTTATTAATTTTATTTATTTTATTTTACAATTTCGTATATATGTTTAAATTATGTGACTTATTTTTTAAAATAAAGGTAGTTCTATTAACAAATATTATTTTGAACAATTTTATTGAAGTTAAAAATTTAAAAAAGGATAGTAAAAAAATTACATTATAATTTTATTATTTTTATTTGTATTTGATTTTTTAATTATTACTTTTTTTATTAATTTTAATGAAATTTATTTTTCAAAAAAAAAAGAGTCAAGCGGGCTAGTTCGCCAGCCCGTCAATCTGTCATAAAGTGAAACGGACTAACATTTTGAACCCACCTTAGTTGGCGGGGCGGGGCGGGGCGGCCCGTTTTGCCACCCCTATGTAAAACGTTTTACACAGTCGTGCAATCACAACTGTTTTTTCGGTTGATCATTCACGTAGTCAATGTATAAGGTAGTTATTTTTCCTAATGTGGCGTTATGTAATTAGATGCACGTGTAAAACGGTTTTACACTTGTATCAAAATTAAATTCATTAAAAAATTCTTAAAAATATAATATTTTAAATTTTATAGAAAACCCCTCATCATAGTTATCAAAATCAAACTGATTAGATTACCAGATTACTAGATTACTAGATCACTAGTTCAACTGGTTGGTCAGAGTATGGGAATGGGGGACAAAATTTCTTCGAGGCAGGCGCGGGAACCCCAGCGGGGATCCCCGCCCCGTCCCCGCTAATCGCCGAAACCTAAAACACACAGAACACAAAACTCCTCACACACACACGCACGCACGCACGCACGCACACACACATATAGAAACACAAAACTCCTAATCCTCATTTGCATAATCCTTCTTCAATTCAGAGATCCCTAACGTTGTCCATACTCCATACTCTATCCAACCTCTCTACAGCCACCCCTCGCCACTCTCCCTTTTCACCGCATCGTCACACCTCACCGTGCCATCACCCTCACTGCGTCGTGCTCTCTATTTGCAGCGTTCCTTTCCGTAACTTTACCGTCATGTCCATTCTCCCCTCTGTTGTCGCGTCTCCCACCTCGTCCATTGCTCTGTCCTCTGGCTCGCTGTTACGTCCACCCACTGCGTCTTTTCGAAAGAAGTTACCATCTTATCGTTTAGAATTTTTGTATAAAATCTTGCTGTTTTTGTATAAGATGGATACTTGCGGTTCTATTCATATGGAAATTAATAATTAGTTAGAGTTATCAAATAGATGGGGAATGGGGTCCCCGCGGAAAATGGAACCCTCTGAAAAATAAGGATGTGGAGCAATATTTTCCCACGACAAAAAACGAAAATGGGAACGGGGAGCAAATTTGGGGGCAGGGATGGCGAGCAGAGAGGCATCCCCCGCCCCACCCTACCCCATTGACATCCCTAAGTCAGAGATTAAATCGATTGATTTTTTTTTTTGTGACTAAAAAAATAATTTTTTTTTTTTAGTTTAATTCGATTTTGGACGAATTTAACTGGATTTTATCGAGTTTAACTAAATTTGTTTGGGTTAATTATTTTATCAGTTTAATTGATAATCCAACCAAAATTAATGATCTAGTGACCGAATTTCGAATACGATCAAATCGAATCGGGTTTGATAACTATACATCTAGTATATAAGAAAATTAGCCTCACATTTTAACTGCATTATTATCAAAATATGATGATCTATTGTAAATTTGTAACCCTAAAATTTTAAATGGAGTCAAACCCTTTTTTGGCTGTGGTTGTTGAAGTTAAAAGTTAAAACATCGTACTATTGAAGTTAAAAGTTAAAATTTAAAACACCTTCCTTGCTTTAATCGTAAAAGATAAGAGATTTTGATTCGGTAGGACTTAGGAGGTAGAAGAAGATTAGAGAAGAAATATTACGTCATAATAACTGCTATCACGTTAGTTGATTAATAGTGGTGGCAGTGGGTGGTGGTGGCGGCAGCGAGCGTGCTGTGTTTTTTGGATCTGAGTTCCGAGCAGTTCAAAGTGACAAGTGAAGAAGAAGAAGAAGAAGAAGAAGAAGAAAAGAAGGAGGAGGAGGAGGAGGAGGAGGATGACGCTATTTCACTTCTTTAACTGCGCGATTCTCACCTTCGGCCCCCACGCCGTCTACTATTCCGCCACTCCCTTGTATGTTTCAGATCTAATTATTTCTCATTCTCTTTGCTTCCGTATATTTCTATTTTTTGGATTCAGCTGCTTAATCACTTAACCCCTTCAAATTTCAATTATATGCCCTATAGCTTCTATTCGATCAAATAACCAACAATTGCAGCTTCTAGTTCTAATCCATACCTCATCACAAAGCCCCTATCAATTCATAGAACTAACTTGATTTCTCAAACTTTTTTTTCCCTATTTATCACAAAAATATTGTGGACGGTCTTGTGTGTTAGTGCAGTAATGAGTTTGCGTATGCAGATCTGAGTATGATACACTCGGCACCTCTATCAAAGCCGCCGTAGTTTATTTAGCAACTGCATTGGTTAAGGTTCGCGAATAGTTTGAATTCTCAATCATCTTCATTTTAAATTTAATATTTGCTGAAACTAAGACAGAATCTTTTTTCTTTGCATACTCTGGCAGCTCATTTGTCTGGCTACTTTTCTCAAGGTATCTGAAAGCGATAGCTTCGATCCATATCAGGTATGTTTCTAAATTGCTTGAGTTCGTTTTCATTGTTGTGAGTTTAAGTTACAGTAGTCATGATAAATAGCTTTTTAATCGTGTTTTACATTGCAATAGAATCAATTCATGAATTTGGTATTTTGTGGGTGTTTTCAGTATCATGAGTCATGTTTGGTACACAATAGGTTTTTGCAAAATCAAAATGGAGGAACCTCATTCTAGTATTTGGTTTGCTCAAGAATGTAACTGTCTGTTATTCCATCCCATTTACATCTGATAAGTAGAATTGGTAAAAAATAGAGCAACAAACCCCAGTTATAACTGTGAAATTAGTTATAAATAAGGAACCTTGCTCCCTGTGACATCATGTTATCCGACATGCTACATGGATACAGCTAGTTGTGCTTCTCATTTTAGTACTTGGTAAATAATATCACATAGTCATGACTGCTGAATTCTAGTTGATTTGAAGTATGGTCCTTTAAAAGGGGGTTTCCCTTACAAATAAGTTGAAGGATTGGGTAGCCATGTTTTGCCAATTAAATTAAGTAGAAACTCTTATCCTCCTTTTTTTTTTGGGAAACTTGTAAGAAATCTTCTCTTTATCTTAATGCATGTCTTGATTTATATATATGTAGGTGACTGTCTTTGTTTTCATGTTTCGTGGAGTGTGTTACACTTATTCCTTCCAGCCTAGGGGGAAGACTTTTTGTCTATTAAAAACCAACACTCAGAATATGAAGGCTGTTTCATCTTTTTCCCTCCCCTACCTAGTTACAGAGTCCTCATTCCTGCATGAAAGACATAGGATTAAGCAGGAACCATCATTTTGCATAACAATTGTTCTTTAAAATTGAGCCTCTGAAGTATATGACAACAGAGTGCAATGGCACATAACAATTGGTGGCTGTGAATTTATCATCTGTGTTAAGTCATAGTCATTACGCATAATACCTTAAGTGATAACAACCGGCTTTATTTTTCAGGAATTATTGAAGGCTTTAATAGGTTTCATAGATGTTGCGGGACTTTATTTTGCCTTGGCCCAGTTGACTCACAGGAACATCTCTCAGAATCATAAATTCCAAGCAGTTGGACTTGGTATGTTTGGCAGGCTATATCATCATATAACAAAATGAATGTTATATTTATGTATATCATGGAAGTGATGTTCACTTTCTCATATCGGCAGTCTTTGTACTTCTTCCTTGTGTTACCCTGCATCTCTAATCCTTATTTCAGTGTTAATGGGACTTTTCTTGTGGCAGGTTGGGCATTTGCTGATTCTGTTCTACATAGATTGGCACCTCTTTGGGTGGGTGCTAGAGGATTAGAATTTACTTGGGATTACATTCTTCAGGGCCTGGAGGCTAATGCAAATTTGGTACGTTATTTCTCTTAATGTTATAACTTCGGTTAGGTCAAGCTGAAGAAATGTAGTCAATATTCTCCATGAGTTTGGAACTTCTTATAATTCTACATTCTACATTGGTTACAATGCTAAAATAGTTTGTTGTTATATTATGTGCTATAGGTGAACAATTTTAATTTGTATTCAGTATATCTCTTATGTAATATCTGTGTTTTAAAGTGTTTTTGCTCTTATATCTATGCAGGTGTTGAGCATATCCCTTGCTGCACTGGGATCTTTAATGTGGCTACGTAAAAATAAACCCAAGACCCTCATTCCCATAATATACGTATGTGCAGGAATTGTAGCAACCATGCCATCAATCACAAGGTTCCTTCTTCACTCATTACAGTTAGTGTTTGTCAATCTGCAAGCCTGTAGATTTATTTTCACATTTTTTTCCATATACAAATCGTCCATTAGGTAAGATGGCCAAACATGTAGTGTTTGATGAAAGTATAACTGTATAAGATACATTGCTTAGCTAGATGGTATTCATTATTCAGTAAGTCATTAGTTGCACTTTTCGCGTTTCATTTGCTGTGGTGTTTGCTAAAATATGTCTCTGGTGTTTGCTAAAATATGTTTTTGTGCAGCTATCTGAGGCGTGGATTGGGATGGCACTTTCCAAAAATCGTAGGTTTTGAACTCTTCACATCGTTGGTGATGGCGTTTATAAGTTGGCAACTGTTTTCAGCTTGTCAAAGACCTTCACTGTGAGAAAGCTGATTAGTAATATAATGATAGAATCGTGTTTGATTATTGAATGGCTAGAGTCTTGATCCAGATTCTGCTTCTTTAGCAACAGACCAGTGCGAACTGCCATGTTTCTTAAAAAGTTTTATTTATTTAGATGTTTGGTCCGTGATAATTTTTGGTAGTTTGATTTTATTTGACACGCTTACTGTATTCCCTGCGGTTAATTGTTGATTGCAATCTTTTTATAAAATTTTGATTACCACAAATTAGATGATGTGGTTTACACTTTACACTTGCAATGTTTCTATAAAAGTTTGATTACCACAAATTAGATGATGTGGTTTACACTTTACACTATCATTACCTAAACGTTCTGCGTTTGATATAATTTCTATACTTATCTTTATGTATACGCCAAATATTAACAAAAACATTCTCCACGACATTATTGTCATTGCAACAAAACATTCGGGATAACTTAAAGCAGAAACAAACGTTTACCACTTCCGAGGAAACGAAAAAACACTACATTCTACGAATTAATTCGGTACAACTACTAAAAAACAATACATCCTTTTCACTGCAGGTAGTTAAAGTTATACTAAATCTTCAAGCATATCATAATTGGAGAGTTAAGTTCATGACCCTGTTCACAAAAATAATCTAATACAAATATCAGAGATTTGGGTGCAATTAGTGTTCTATCTTCTACTTGATGGTTTCCCTCGGGACTGTTTCCTGAGGGAAATAGATTGAAAGTTAAAACAGGCCGAGACTGATGAAAAATTCATCTGAAGAGTTTAGAAGATTGTTAATGGTAGCAGTTCATGAATGATTAGGTGGTATCAATTATTGATGAGCAGAGATTAAATTACGAGAACCACAAAAATGGAACGTTGACAAATAAAAAGGTTATAATCCAAAGCAGAAGAAAAGCATTCGATATACAAAACATACAAGTATTATGAATATGAATATATTGCTACCATCTGAATTCTGATCCAGAGAGAGTTTACTCAGCCTCAGTCTCCTCCACCCAGGCTTCAACCCTAAGAAGAACAAAGCCAACAGCAACCCCAACAAGAACAAGGCCGTTCATGATGGCAGCAATGGTGAATATCTCAGCTGCGGCATTGCAAGTGGATGAGAGAGCTCCTCCTTTTTTTCCATTTGAGGCCTTGTTGGCCTTCACTGAACTCACCATCTTAGCAAAACAATTCTCAGTGCTCAAAGGAAGTCCCATAGAGACAACTCCATTTGTGGCCTTCAGACCCCCAAATGAGTTTAGACCTCTTATGTGCACTACTTTGCTTATTCTCTTGTTGGTCTTGGCGGTGGTGGTGGTTGATGTCAGCGTGGCTCCCGTGATGTTCTGATGAGCAGAGAGCACAGTTGTTGCCATGGCCATTTTCTTAGTTTGTTACCCTTTGCCTCAGCAAGAGCTAATAAGTGATGGTTATTAATTATTGGTGGATCAGTTAGCTTTAGCTGTGCTGTGTGGAGGAATGTGAAGAAAGATGATGATGATGAAGGGGTGGTAGGAAAAGTGAGTATTTATTTGGATAAGGGACTGAGATATTGATTGGCTGATAGGCCATAAATCACTATTGAGGGATTATATGCTCATTCAATGGATTGGTGGGGCTACAATTTGCCTTTGCTACCATCTCATTAGTCATTACCATTAACCTTGCCTAGAATACTAACAAAAATAATATTTAAAAGTTTATATGATCGGGAAAAAAAAAACTTTGAAATTTTAGAAAAGCTTAAAAACCTAAGAAATAATAAAAGAATTTTTTATAAATAACAAACAAAATTTTATATTTAAAAATGACATGTATTTAATTTTATTTTGTTATGTTTTTACTTTTTTTTTCAAAAGTTTTAATATTTTGGATTTCTATCAAAAAATATTTTAAATTTAATATTATGAAAAAATAAAAAAATTATATAAGAACTAATTTGATTAATTTTTAAAATTTTAGAGATGAAAATGACTTACCTCCAGACTTTTAGAAACTATTTTAATTATAAATAACTTTTTTACATGTCAAGTGACACGTAGCGTACTAGGTGTCACTGACACGTCAACCAATCATCTTGTACCACGTGGCATTAACTTACCATAACTGTCATGGCCCGAACCTGGCCATGACTGGCGCTCAAGGGACAAGTCCCTCAGCAAGCCAAATGACCAAAATTTCAGAAAAACGGACAGAATCTCCTCTGTTTCTAGGACCTTACCAACATGAATATTAATTCCCTGTATCAATAATACACATCCATTTCCAAAGAGAAGAGAAGAGAGGATTTTTAGTGTTGTTGTTAGGAAGAAATAAAAAGAAGAAATGAAAGAAAGAAGGGGAGTGTCGAAGGAGGGGGGCACGGAGAAGAGTAAATAAATGTTTAAGTGGGGGCATGTGCCCCTCACGTGCTCTCCCCCCTTTTCTTTTTTTTTTTCTTCTTTCTTGTCGGTTACTACATTCTCTCCCCCTTAGAAAATTCGGTCCCCGAATTTCGAATTTATATACGGTGATAAGTGTGATAGTTACCTTCGGACTCAAACAAATACGGATATTTGTCGTGCATAGCGTCCTCTACTTCCCAAGTTGCTTCTTCTACCGAATGATTCTTCCAAACAACCTTCACAGACGCTATCTCTTTAGAACGTAGTTTCTTTACTTGGCGATCAACTATAGCCACTGGTTCCTCTTCAAATGATAAATCTTCCTTCAGCTCTATGGCTTGTGGTGCAAGCACATGAGATGAGTCAGGAAGATATTTGCGCAACATTGATACGTGAAAGACTGGATGAATCATAGACAACTCAGGCGGCAATGCCAAGCGGTAAGCAACTGCACCTATTCTGTCCAGTATCTCAAATGGACCAATGTATCGAGGACTAAGCTTGCCTCTTTTCCCAAACCTCATCACTCCCTTCATAGGCGACACTCTAAGAAATACCTGATCACCCACTGAAAACTCTAAGTTACGCCTTCTGTTATCAACATAGGCCTTCTGCCTACTCTGAGCTGCTAATAAACGTTCTCTTATTATGCGAACCTTCTCAACTGCATCTTGTACCAAATTTGGCCCCAAAAGCTTAACCTCACCAACCTCAAACCACCCAACAGGTGACCTGCATCTTCTCCTATAAAGAGCCTTAAAAGGTGCCATTTGAATGCTGGCTTGATAACTATTATTATAAGAGAACTCGATCAAAGGTAGATAGCTGTCCCAATTTCTACCAAAATCTAGAACACAACACCTTAACATGTCTTCCAATATCTGGATCGTCCTCTCTGATTGTCCATCGGTTTGAGGGTGAAAAGCTGTGCTAAGATCCAGACGAGTTCCTAACGCTTTTTGAAAAGATTTCCAAAAATGAGAGGTAAACTGGGGCCCGCGATCTGAAATAATGGACACTGGAATTCTATGTAGCTTAACTATCTCATCAACATAAAGTTGAGCATATCGAGCTGCACTAAAAGTTGTTTTTACCGGAAGAAAGTGAGCTGACTTTGTCATTCTATCCACAATTACCCAAATTGAATCAAAACCTTTAAAGCTACAAGGTAAACCTGTTACAAAATCCATCGTAATCCTTTCCCACTTCCATTCAGGTATCTCAATTTGTTGCAATAACCCAGCAGGTCTTTGATGTTCAGCTTTAACCTGTTGGCAAGTTAAGCAATGAGAAACAAAAACCCCTATGTCTTTTTTCATGCCTTCCCACCAAAACAATTGTTTCAAATCTTGATACATCTTATTGGAGCCCAGATGAACGATATACTTAGAATTGTGAGCCTCCTCCAAAATAGCTTTCTTCAAGTCGTGGTTATCTGGCACACATAAGCGTTGACCACAACGCAAGACATCTTGATCAAGAGAAAAGTTTGAGTTCCTCCCATTGCGAACATCTGTCGTGAGGCATAGGCAATAACGCGGCCATGCTGTATCAATACACAACCCAGTCCTATCCGAGATGCGTCACAAAAGACTGAGAATCCCCCAGACCCATAAGGTAAAACAAGAACTGGTGCTGAGGTTAGACAAGCCTTAAGTGTCTGAAAACTTTCCTCACAAGCTTCTGACCATTGAAACTTCACATTTTTCTGAGTTAACTTGGTTAATGGTGCCGAAATTCTGGAGAAGTCCTCGATGAATCGCCGATAGTAACCGGCCAATCCTAGAAAGCTACGAATTTCCGTCACTGTAGTAGGCCTTGGCCACTTCTGAACGGCTTCCACTTTCTTTGGATCCACCATGATTCCATCTTTTGATACCACATGCCCCAAAAATGTCACTTGATCAAGCCAAAACTCACATTTAGAAAACTTAGCATAAAACTTGTGATCCCTTAAGGTTTGTAACATAATCCTCAAATGATACTCATGCTCCGTATCATTTTTCGAATACACCAAGATATCATCGATGAAGACGATAACAAAGCGATCTAAGAAAGGTTTGAAGACTCGATTCATTAAGTCCATGAAAGCTGCAGGCGCATTCGTCAGACCAAAGGACATTACTAAGAACTCATAGTGGCCATAGCGAGTACAAAAAGCAGTTTTCGGAATGTCTTCCTCTTTTACCTTCAATTGATGGTACCCTGAACACAAGTCGATCTTTGAGAAACAGGTAGCTCCTTGAAGTTGATCAAACAAATCATCAATCCTTGGCAATTGATACTTGTTGCGAACAGTTATCTTATTGAGCTGACGATAATCTACACATAGTCGCATCGTTCCATCCTTCTTCTTTACGAATAGAACAGGAGCTCCCCACGGAGAAGTGCTAGGACGAATGAATCCTTTCTCTAGCATATCTTCCAATTGAACTTTCAATTCTCGTAACTCAGTTGGAGCCATACGATAGGGAGGAATGGACACAGGTTGGACTCCCGGAGCTAATTCTATGGAAAACTCAACTTCGTGGTCAGGTGGCATCCCTGGTAGCTCATTAGGGAACACGTCAGGAAATTCTCTAACTATAGGAACCTGATCAAGACTAGGCACTTCGGCATCAACATCTCTAACAACTGCCAGAAATCCTTGGTTTCCCTTATCCATCAATTGCATAGCACTCATAAATGAGATGATGCTAGCTAAAGTGGGACAGTCATCACCCTTAAAAACAAAAAGTGAGATACCCGGTATGTCAAACTTCACAGTTTTGGAGTAACAGCCCACATCAGCATGACAAGCTGCTAACCAATCCATGCCTAAGATGACATCAATATCTTCCATTGGTTCTAAAAGGATCAAATCAGCTAAGGTTTCAACCGTATTAATTCTAACAATACAAAATCGAAACACGACTCGGACCACTGTGGAGACTCCAAGTGGAGTGCCAACATGAAATGGGTGGGATAACAGTTCAGGTTGTTTATCGAAATGAGATGCAAGATGTGGAGATACATATGAATAATGAGAACCCGTATCAAATAACACTCGCGCATCTAAAGAACAAACTTGTAAAGTACCTGCCACCACAGCATTAGAAGCTTGAGCATCTTGACGTGTTAAATCATACACACGTGCCTGACCTCTTCCTCTTTGGCTCCCTCCTCTGTTATAAGTCTGACCCCTGCCACCTGCTCCTCTGCCACTAGGACCAGAAGAATTTCCAATAGACATAGCTGAAGATGATGGCATTGGTGTTGTAGGACGTGCAATACTTGGAGCAAAGCCTCCTCTAGGATTTGGACAATCCCTCCTAAGATGACCAGATTGACCACAACCAAAACATGCACCAGTAGCCTTGAAACATATACCGGAATGGTAGATCCCACACTGCTGGCAGTAAGATTTAGTTGGTCTTGTTTGATTAGAACCATGTCCGTTAGATTGAGGGGTGCCCCCAACAAAAGGTCTTGGACTTGAAACACTCATAGGAACAGATCCAGAAGAAGCAACCCCACCGAAAGATGTTTGAGGATGAGCTCGATACCCCGAATAACCTTGCTGATTAGTCTGACCATGATGAGACTGAAATCCTCCTGAACTAGCTCCACCAGAAAATTGTCCCTTCATCTTAGGCTTCTTACCAACATCCTTAAAAGCATTTCTCTCTGCTATCCCAGCTTCAATTCCATAAGCAGACTTTAGGACATCCTTAAAAGACATGCGTCCAACTTCAGGCATAAGAGTAGTGAACATAGGTTCTGCCAATCCATGAACGAAACGACGAACTTTCATCTCTTCGGAATTCACCAAGTACGGAGCACTCTTAGAAAGTCTAGTAAACTCCTTAGCATACTCAGTCACTGTCATGTTTTCTTGCCTTAATCTTTCAAAGGCAATTGCATCTTCTGCTTGCTTGCTTGCTTGGCTTCTTTGCTCTCAAGAAGAGACTCATACCAATATCTTGCCGAACCACGCAAGTTGTAGGATACTAACTCAACAGCCCATTCCTTGGTGCACTTGAGAGCTCGAATAGCTTTCTTTGCGTCCTCTAGGTATTGTTGTGGATCTTCATCCAATGAATCTCCATTGAAAGTGGACGAATTCAACTTTAAATACTTCTCAATTGGTGGTCTTGATCCCCAAACAATTGATGAACTCTATGAGGCTGAGGAATTGGCATACTAGGAATACCTGCTCCGCCCCTATTTTGATTTGTTAGGGCCTGTAATACCGCATTAAGGGTTTGATTCATTCCCCTTAATTCAGTCGCTAAGTCCGGTTGTGCCTCTCTTACTGCGGGGTTCTCTCCTTCACGCCTATCAGCTATCCTTTGGCTCCTTGGCCTTTGTCGAAGTGCTCCAAGTGGCGGAGAAGCTGCCCTATTAGATTCAGCAGTATCATGAGCATTAACAGCTCCACCACGTCTTTTCTTAGGTGGCATCTTCCACCTATTGAGTAAGTAAAGCGATTGGATCACCAACGACATATGTATATGCAGTTCAAAGACAATAGGACAGACAGAAAGAATTATGAGATCAAAAGATTGAGGATGACTTCCTATAGGCCTCTAGTAACATCACACTTTGTGAAAATGGGCCGGCTTCCATTTGCACAATTGTGATCTTACTAAAGGACACTTGCTCCATATTACACAGGAAAACCTAAGGCTCTGATACCACTTTGTTATGGCCCGAACCTGGCCATGACTGGCGCTCAAAGGACAAGTCCCTCAGCAAGCCAAACGACCAAAATTTCAGAAAAACGGACAGAATCTCCTCTGTTTCTAGGACCTTACCAACATGAATATTAATTCCCTGTATCAATAATAAACATCCATTTCCATAGACAACAACAACAGCACATTCCAACTAAAGTCCCAAATTTTCTAACCCTAATAACCCTAATTCGGATTTATACATACCCATAAATATAGAGATGACAAGAATTGAGAATATGACTAATTATTGAATCAAAGAGTTACCTTAAAGCCTCAATAATAATTGGAACTCAAGGATTGAATGGTTCCTTCACTCATTAAGTTGAAATCACATGATTTGGAGGTTTTGAGAAAATAAAATTTTGAATAAAAAGAGGTAGAGTAGAGAAGAAAAGAAAGCAAGATGATAAAGGTGAGTTTGATGATATAGAGTGGTTGATGCAAGGAGAAGAGATGAGGAATTGTAGTTGAGAAGGGAAGAGAAGAGAGGATTTTTAGTGTTGTTGTTAGGAAGAAATAAAAAGAAGAAATGAAAGAAAGAAGGGGAGGGTCGAAGGGGGGGGGGGGGGGACGGAGAAGAGAAAATAAATGTTTAAGTGGGGGCATGTGCCCCCCACGTGCTCTCCCCCCTTTTCTTTTTTTTTTCTTCTTTCTTGTCGGTTACTACAATAACATCATGCCACGTGGCACTTAATGTGACACGTCATCATCTAACTAACGAAATGACCAATTTGACTTATGTTTTATCTTTGAAGGGCTAATATGACTACAAAAATTATTTGAGGACTAATTTAAAAAATAGGTGATCTTTTAGGGACGAATTTGACTATTCATCTATTTATTTATTATTTGTATCTTTTAAAGTTATTTCTCCCCCTAATATAACTTATGTAGTATTATTTTAATTATTTATCAAAAAATATTTTTCATAGCAAGTGTTTACCTAAATTTAAGAGTGAAAAAAATAAATGAATAGATTTATAATTTAATCTAAGGGTAATACGATTAATTTTGAAACAAACATCAAGAAAAAAAACTAACTCTAGCTATATTAACTAAAAGTTCCCAACTAAATTGTTCGATTGAAATTCCATAAGAGAAATAAAAGAATTTAATAATTTATTGATAATTTTATCCTTTTCATTTTAAGAATTTGAATTCAATTTTTTTTTTAAAATTAAAAAACCCGAGTTTACTTCATGACTATTTTTTTACTCACATTTTTTTTATTAAAAATGATTAATAAGAAAAAAAAATTATCTTTATATTTTAAAAAATATAAAACCATTGGATCCAAAATGTCAATAAGATTGAGACTTGTAATTAACCCACCTTGTTAAATAAGGCGGTTGGATTAGTTATACTTATTTGAGATAAGATTAGAATATTTATTTATTGTTATAGTATTTTAGTATTTATTTATGTCTTACTAGTATGTTGTCACAGTCTTGAACACATCTTAACGCTATAGTGTTGGTACTCGAACTTATTTGACTTCTTGAGCTAAGATCAAGTTAGCCTAACCCTTAATACTTAGCAGGAAAGCTAAGAACATAAGAGAATACAAGATAAATAAAATTTTAGTTAAAAAAAAAATACTTTATTACTCAAATGTTTGTTACAAATGACTTACATACACAAATTCTAACTCTCACCTTCTATTTATAGTCATTCACCTCCTTAATGGATGGTTATGATTAAATCTAATCAACGGTATTAATTATTCAGAACTTTCATTACAAATATCTATCCTACCACAACTTTCTAAATACTTCTACATTATTCTATATACTACTCTTCATATTTCTATATACATTCACACTTTTTAGATTATTCTATGACTTTTCAGAGTCTTCTAGAACTTTTAAAGTATTTTAGGACTTTCTAAGATATTTTAAAACGTTACAAAACTATCTAAAGCATTCTCAAACACTCCAAAAAACTATATAAATATCATTAAATCTAACCTTCTAAAATTTACCTTGACAATACACCAACCTAATGCAAAGCCACATGCAGCAAATGGAAGCACCACTGTATCAGAAGAAAATTCAAAAGTAAGTGCCTATTTTCTATTCTTTGCTTTTTCCTCCATTATAAACACCTCTTAGAATAAATATTTTCAAGATTTAAATTAAGGGCTTATATATGATTAAATATAAAATATATGTTCTTGTCCTTATACTTGTTCCGTCAAGGGTATATCTAAAATAAACACAATAATTATGTGTTGATTAGATGTGTCATATTTATATAAATTATCAAATTTTATTAAATAAAAATTAAAGGTTAATATAAAAAAAACATTGATAAACTCTAATAAATACATAACATTTTAGTGCATAATTAAATACTTTAAATAACAATATTATAACACAAAATCTTTTAAATAGTAATATAATTTTTTATTTTGATTATCATATAATATAACTTTTCATCAAAATATTTTAAAATATAATTTATTTAAAATATTATATATAATACATAAAAATATTATTTTTGGAGAAAAGGATAAATAGGTCCCTGACCTTTTGTCACGCGGACATTTTCGTCCCTAACCATTGAAAAATACTTTTAAGTCCCTGATCTTCACAAAATTTGGATGGATCAGTCCCTCCGTCCAAATGCCTCCGTCAGAGACTGATCCGTCCAAGTTTTGTGAAGGTCAGGGACTTAAAAGTATTTTTCAATAGTCAGGGACGAAAATATCTGCGGGGCAAAAGGTCAGGGACCTATTTGTCCTTTTCTCTTAATTTTTTTATTTTTTTCAATTTTTTTAGAAAAAAAATGATATAATTCTAAATACATACCTATCACATTATATATTTACTTATATTAGTAAGACCTAAACTAATCAAACTTACGTAATTAAAAATATAAAACATATCAATACTTTATGTACTAGGATATTTTATATTTATTAGAGTCTATCAATACTCTTTTTTTATATTAGCCTTTGATTTTTATCTTAAAATCTAATTGTCTATATAAATGTTGTTGAGTTTGGAAAACTTGTATCTAATTGAAATGATGATTAAATATTATTAAATACAAATTAGGAAATTATCAATGCTTTTAAATTACTTCCAATTGTTTGGTTAATGATTTTGTTAGTATGCAGAAAGAAAAATTAATTTCCTAATAGACCTGCAAATGGAAGCCCGTTTTTGGTTTCCAAACAAGAGTAAGCTCATCACCAAAAGTTTAATTCAAGTGGTTGGAAGAAAAGTCAAACTGGCCCAAAACCATTCAGGCCCATCATAAATTAAAGAAAGAAGCAATTGACCTAAGTCTTCAAGCATGCTTCGGTTACTTACTTTCATGGACTAATAGATTTCAAATTGCAACTCAATTAAATTCATACCTTGGTAACTGAAAGTGAAAATTCAATTTGTTTTAATTACATTGAATGCTTTACACGTTACTTGATGCCTTGTGGAATGAAAGTGGGAATTCAATTTGTTTTAATTCCACTTAATGCTTCCTTCGAAAGTTTTCTCTCTTTTCTCTCTCTTCTCTCTTACTTTCAGTCATTTCCATCAACAGAGAAGAAGATAGAAGAAGCTATTAGAAGAAAAAAGTTATGAAGTAGAAAGGCTATTGAAGATCTTTACTTCAGAAGGAAAGATTTTGGAAGATTGCTTCAAGATTTTGATGCCAAGAAAAGAAACAATTTGCCTCGGTGAAGAAGCAAATCTAAGTTTAAAAAGTTTAGTTCCATTTTTGTTCATCAAAGAAGAAAAATAGCCGCTGTACTGCACGTAAGAAGAAGCAAAAATGGAAGGCAAGAAGCTGTCCTGGGTCAGGAGCTCATCAAGGGTCTAAATCCTTTCTTGGAGTCAAAGACAAGATCAAAGGTTCAGATTGAAGGAGCTTGATGAAAAAGGTTGAGAAAGATGAGGTAGGCTTGCATGCATCAGCCTCGGTTCTCTCATCTCTCTCTGTTGAAGCCGTTGCTACACTTTGGTATCAGAGCTTGGTCTCAAAGAGATCAAGCTTTGCAGCTTGGAGAAAAGATTCTGATGGAGATCAACAGTGGTTCTAATTTGGTGACCTACACTCTGACAGAAG
Source organism: Arachis ipaensis (assembly GCF_000816755.2). Lineage (NCBI taxonomy): Eukaryota > Viridiplantae > Streptophyta > Magnoliopsida > Fabales > Fabaceae > Arachis > Arachis ipaensis. The sequence goes on from NC_029791.2 coordinate 110,378,437, forward strand.
AGCAATCAAGCAACAGACCCCTATTTTTCAATGGAAAAACTACAACTACTGGAAAGAAAGAATGAAGATTTTTGTTTAGTCTGTAGATTACAGGATTTGGAAGATAATCTTGGAAGGTCCACAATTTCCAACCACAACAGGAGCTGATGGTGTGGTTGTTCCCAAAGCTGAGGCCGATTGAAATGAGGATGATAGAAAGAAAATAGAGCTTAACGCCAAGGCTGTCAACCTATTAAATTGTGCGGTCAGCTTCGAGGAATACCGACGGGTATCAAGATGCACAACAGTAAAGGAAATCTGGGAAAAGCTTCAAGTTACTCATGAAGGCACAACCCAAGTCAAAAGATCCAGAATAGACATGCTGAATAGAGAATACGAAATGTTCTCAATGAAGGAAGGAGAAACGATTGATGAAATATTTGAAAGATTTAACATAATCATCATTGGCTTGGATGCTATGGGAATCAGACATCCAAAATATGTGCTTGTGAGGAAAATATTGAGATGTCTCACTAAAAAATGGGAAACCAAGGCTATAGTAATATCTGAGAGTAGTGATATTGATGAAATGACCTATGATGATCTAAGAGGAAACTTACTTGCTTTTGAAAATACTTATTTAAAAAAGGATACTAAAAAGAAAAGAGTTGCTCTCAAATCTGTCACTGAATCTCTGGATGATGAATCCAGCGATGATTCATCTAACGATGACTTTGTTTTGTTTGCTAAGAAATTCAAGAGAATAATGAAGCAAAAGGAACAAAACAAAGGAGGCAGTTCAAGGAAACCTAAGAGGGATTTAAGCAAGGTCATTTGTGTAAGGTTCCACATCGGTTGGGGAAGGGAACGAAGCATACCTTATAAGGGTATGGATACCTCTCCCTAGCATGACGCGTTTTGACGAGTGAGTGTGGGGGGTTTCGGCTATCATCCCTATCGTCAAAGGCAAAACCGTGAGTCCTTGTGTGCCAAAGCGGACAATATCGTGCTAGCAGATGATCTGGGCTGTTACAGATGGTATCAAAGTTGGATCCCGGATCGATGTGCCAGCGAGGGTGCTGGGCTCCCTTAGGGGGTGGATTGTAAGGTCCTACATCAGTTGGGGAGGGGAATGAAGCATGCCTTATAAGGGTATGGATACCTCTTCCTAGCATGACGCGTTTTGACGAGTGAGTGTGGGGGGTTTCGGCTATCATCCCTATTGTCAAAGGCAAAACTGTTAGGCCTTGTGTGCCAAAGCGGACAATATCGTGCTAGCGGGTGATCTGAGCTATTACAATTTGTCACAACTGCAGAGAAGCTGGGCATTACAAGTTTGACTACCCAAAACTTAAGAAGGAGGACAAGCCGAAAAGGGAAAAGAAGAAGGGACTCATGGCATCCTAGGAAGATTTGGAAAATGACTCTGAAGATGAAGATGAATCTGAGACTAAATCCCAAACTTATCTCATGGCCGACCATATTGATGAGCTTTTTTTGTAGGTTTGCCTAGCATCCAAGAGAAAAGACAACATGTGGTATATGGATAGTGGATGCTCTAGGCATATGACCGGAAAGTCAACATTCTTCATCAAGCTTGATGAATATGATGGAGGCTTTGTTACTTTTGGTGATAATGAAAAAGGAAAAATTATGGCCATAAGTAAAGTGGGTAGGAACTTTTCTTCTTTCATAAATGATGTCTTGCTTGTTGATGGTTTGAAGCATAATCTTCTAAGCATGAGCTGTTTGAGGCAAAAAGATGCAACAATGTGTATGGCTAGAGGATTTAAAAGATAAAAAAGTAACATGTTTTTCCTCTATTGAATCTGAAAAATGACTTTGGCATAAGAAATTGGGACATGCAAGCATGTACCAGATTTCTAAGCTTGTTAAAAAGAATTTAGTTAGAGAAATTCCAAACATTAAATTTGACAAATATATTACTTGTGAAGCTTGCCAATTAGGCAAACAAGTAAAATCTTCTTTTAAATCAAAAGATGAAATTTCTACTAAAAGGCCATTAGAAATGTTGCATATTGATCTTTTTGGTCCCAATAGAACTCAAAGTTTGGGAGGTAAACACTATGGTTTGGTAGTGGTTGATGACTATTCAAGATATGGATGGGTTCTTGGCTCATAAAAATGATGCTTTTCATGCCTTTTTTTCACTTTGTAAAGAGATTCAAAACGAAAAGGATTTAAAAATTGCCCATATTAGAAGTGATCATGGAAAAGAATTTGACAATCAAAATTTTGAAAGCTTTTGTGATGATTTTAGAATAGCTCATAACTTTTCATGCCCTAGAATACCTCAACAAATGGGGTTGTTGAAAGAAGGTCACTGCTTTGTGAAAATGATGTTCCAAAATTTTTGTGGGCCGAAGCTGTAAATACAGCTTGTTATATCCTAAATAGAACAATCATTAGAAAAGGCTTGAAAAAAACCTTATATGAGCTTTGGAAAGGAACTCCTCCTAATGTGAAGTACTTTCATGTTTTTAGATGTAAATGTTTTGTACTTAATAATAAAAAAAATCTTGGTAAATTTGATCCAAAATCATATGAAGGAATGTTTGTAGGGTACTCAATCACTAGCAAAGCATATAGGGTTTACCTTAAAGAACATAGAATTATTGAGTAGTCCATGTGACGATCGGATTTCTGTTTAGTAAAGAAATTTTATAAAATTAATCGCGTTGTAAGTATAGCTTCTAAACCAACAGAGAATCCTTTCGTACAAAAGTTTGGTTGTCACAAGTAACAAAACCCAATAAAATTTATAACCAAAGTATTTAAACCTCGGGTCGTCTTCTCAAGGAATTGCAGGGAGGTATGATTTATTATTGGTTATGTAAAAAGATATGTTTTTGGGTTTTTTAAAATAAGGAACAAGTAATTTAAATGACAAGAAAAATAAATTATTAATAATAAAATCTTTTGGCAAGGTATAAGAACTGGACGTGCTATCCTAATTATCCTTATCAATTGTGATGAGAATTGGATTTTGCTCCCACCTTGTTAACCTCTAACTATGAAGGTAAGTCAAGTGGATGAATCAATTTGATTCCTCTGGTCCTAGTCAATTCCTATGGAAAGACTAGAGTTATTGGAATACAAATCAACTAGCAAAGATAACAATCATCAATCACAAGGAGTTTGATAACTCAAGTATCTCCAATTACTTAACCAAAGCAAAAAGGGAGAAAATCTACTTGAATAAAAATGCCTTCAGATGGGAAGCAACAGTAACATAAATAAAAGAAAGAAATCTTAAATCTGAAATACCTCAAATTATATTAAATAAAGAAATCAACTCTAACATGAAGTTCATAAGCCAAATTGAAAAGATAAATAACAATTAAAGTAATAGAATAAATAAAAGTAGAAAATAAATTAAAGGAACATTGAACCTGTGATTGAAAAGAAGTAGCCTAAACATAATAGAAATCCTAAATCCTAATCCTAAGAGAGAGGAGAGAACCTCTCTCTCTAAAACTAAATCTAATCCTAAAATTATGTATTATTAAAGCTTTATTGATGAATGAATGGATTTCCCCACTTTATAGCCTCTAAGCTGTGTTTTCTGGGCCAAAAACTGGGCCAGAAACAGCCCAGAATTCGCTGGTTGCGAATTCAAACACGCTTATTATCGTCACTGCGACGCGTTCGCGTGAAGTACGCGTTTTCATCGCCTAGCTGTACGGCCACTATAGCAAATTATATATCATTTCGAATCCCCGGACGTTAGCTTTCCAACGCAACTGGAACCGCATCATTTGGACCTCTGTAGCTCAAGTTATGATCGATTTAGTGCGAGAGGGTCAGGCTGACAGCTTTGCAGTTCCTTCAATTTCTTGTATTCCTTCCACTTTTGCATGCTTCCTTTCCATCCTCTGAGTCATTCCTACCCTGTAATCTCTGAAATCACTTAACGCACATATCAAGGCATCGAATGGTAATAAGAGAAGATTAATATTAGCAAATATAAGGCCAAAGAAGCATGTTTTCAATCATAGCACAAAATCAGGAAGGAGAATGTAAAACATGCATTTTGTATGAACAAGTGTATGAAAGATTGATAAAATCCACTCAACTGAGCACAAGATAAACCATAAAATAGTGGTTTATCACCATGCATGTATCTTTTGTGACACTAACTCTATACCCAGTACTGTCTTAGATGATGATGCAGGAAGTGAACCTAAAGCGAGACCTCAAGATCAAACAAATTCCAAATCTGTCCCAGATGTTGAAACTATCAGTCCAGAAACTTTTTCTCAGAATGGAGGAGACATTTCTATTTTGTCTGCTGACCAAGCCATAACAACAAGGCTTAACAACAAGCTCCTCAAGAAAGAAGCAAGCGGATGCAAGCAATGTTGCCTTCTTGTATCAAATGGAACCTCTCAATGTGAAACAAGTTCTAGAAGACCCCTCATGGGTTAAAGCCATGGAAGATGAGTTGTCCCAATTTGAGAAAAAATAAGGTCTGGACACTTGTACCGTACACAAATGGTAAGAAGGTAACCGGTATTAAGTGGATATTCAAAAACAAATTGGGTGAGGATGGTTGTGTTGTTCATAAACTAGTGGCCCAAGGTTACAATCAAGAGGAAGGCATTGACTTTGATGAGTCATTTGCCCCGGTAGCAAGAATAAAGCAATTCGGTTGCTTCTTACCTATGCTGCCCATAAAGATTTTAGAATGTTTTAAATGGATGTCAAATGTGCCTTTCTTAATGGTTTTATAGATAGGGAAGTATTTGTGGCTCAACCCCCCGGTTTTGAAAATAAAGATTTTTTAAATCATGTTTTTAAACTATCAAAGGCTCTTTATGGCCTTAGGCAAGCTCCTAGAGCTTAGTATGAAAGGTTTAGTGCCTTCTTGTTGGAAAATAATTTTTAAAGGGTACCACCGATACTACTTTGTTTATAAAAGAATCTAATGATGATATCTTACTTGTCCAAGTTTATGTGGATGACATTGTGTTTGGATCAGCCAATGAATCCTTGTGTGAAGAGTTTGGAAAACTAATGACCATTGAGTTTAAAATGAGTTTAATGGGAGAATTAACTTTCTTTCTTAGTCTTCGAATCAAACAAACTCCTAGTGGTATCTTTATTCACCAAGGAAAATATGCCAAAGAGTTAATCAAGAAATTTGGTTTAGAAAATTCCAAACCAATGGGAACCCCTATGCATCCAAACACTAAACTTGACAAGGATGAAACTAGCAAAGATGTTGATGAAATAAGATACAGAGGGATGATAGGATCTCTCATGTATCTCACATCCTCTAGACTGGATATTGTTCAAAGCGTGGGTGTTTGTTCTAGATTCCAATCTCACCCAAAAGAGTCACATCTTTCAGCCGTTAAGAGAATCATTAGATATATTAAAGGCACATGTGATCTTGGCTTATGGTATTGATAAACCACTATTTTATGGTTTATATTGTGTTTAATTGTGTGGTTTTATCAAATCTTTACCCACTTATTCATTAAATAAGCATGCATTTGTAATTCCTTCCTAAAAATACTTTATGGTTGAAAACTTGCTTCCTAGAGACTTTTAATTTTGTATTTTAATTCTCCTTTATTCCATTCGATGCCGTGATTTGTGTGTTAAGTGTTTCAGGCTTTATAGGGCATGAATGACTTGGAGATTGGAAAGGAAGCTTGCAAAAATAGAAGGAACACAGGAAATTAAGGAGATAACCAGCGAGAAGTGACGCGGGCGCATGGCTCACGTGGCTGCGCGATATAGAGGAAATTGCAGTGACGCGGACGCATGGCCCACGCGACCGCGCGGATTGGAAACTGCACCAGTGACGCGAAGGCGTGGACGACGCGCACGCGTGGCAAGGCAAAACGTTGGATGACGCGAACGCCTGGATGACGCGATCGCGTGACATGCACGATCTGCAGAATTCGCTGGGGGCGATTTTGGGCCCTGTTTTGACCCAGTTTTCGGCCCAGAAAAGCAGATTAGAGCCAGGGAACATGCAGAGACCAGAGACAACATTCATTCGACATAGCTTTAGTTTTAGATATGATTTTATCTCTCCTCTAGGTTTTCTCTCTAGATACTCATAGTTCTTAGGATTTGATTTTTTTTTGCTTTTTGGATTGGAACATTGAGAAGAGTTATTACCTCCGTCAAGACTTCGTCATTCTAGTTTGTTTCCTTACTTGTCACTTACTCTTTCATGTTCTTTATTTACTCAGAGTTACTCTTGGATTATTTCTAGAATTTACTTATACAAGAACTATTTTTATTTTTAATTAATCCTTTTGATTATTATTTATTATGTCTTTCAGTATTTCTTTTCCTTATTTTGAGAAATTTACATTCATAATGAGCAAGTAGTTCCCTAACTTGATTGGGAGATGATTGAAAGGAAACCTTGAGTTGGATTACTTAAAAGAAAAATTGTAATTAGGTTTATTGTTGGATCGCCCTCTAGTCATTGACACTAGTCCTTCCCAAGGGAGAGGATTAGGACTTGTGACTAGAAATAGCTTTCCAACTTGCTTGACTTTCCTCTACCTAGTAAACGATAAGTAAGCAGAATAAACTTCAATTATCAATTAATCTTGAGAGTACTCTGATGAGCAGATATTTTATACGCTTTTTGGGGTTAATTTCATATAGTGTTTAGTATGATTTGGTTAGTTTTTAGTATATTTTCAATAGTTTTTAGGCAAAATTCATATTTATGGACTTTACTATGAGTTTGTGTGTTTTTCTGTAATTTCAGGTATTTTCTGGCTGAAATTGAGGGAGCTGAGCAAAAATCTGATTCAGGCTGAAAAAGGACTGCTGATGCTGTTGGATTCTGACCTCTCAGCACTCGGAATGGATTTTCTGGAGCTACAGAAGTCCAATTGGTGCGCTTTCAATTGCGTTGGAAAGTAGACATCCAGGGCTTTCCAGAAATATATAATAGTCCATACGTTACTCAAGGATAGATGATGTAAACTGGCATTCAACGCCAGTTCCATGTTGCAGTCTGGCGTCCAGCGCCAGAAACAAGTTACAAGTTGGAGTTCAACGCCAAAAACAGGTTACAACCAGGCGTTGAACACCCAAAACAGCCCAGGCACGTGAGAAGCTTAAGTCTCAGCCCCAGCACACACCAAGTAGGCCCCAGAAGTGGATTTCTGTACTATCTATCATAGTTTACTCATTTTCTATAAACCTAGGTTACTAGTTTAGTATTTAAACAACTTTTAGAGATTTATTTTGATCCTCATGACATTTTAGATCTGAACTTTATAATTTCTGACGGCATGAGTCTCTAAACTCCATTGTTGGGGGTGAGGAGCTCTGCTGTGTTTTGATGAATTAATGCAACTATTTCTGTTTTCTATTCAAACACGCTTGTTTCTATCTAAGATGTTTATTCGCACTTCAAGATGATGGATGTGATGATCCGTGACACTCATCATCATCCTCAACCTATGAATGCGTGCTTGACAACCACCTCTGTTCTACCTTCGATCGAATGAATATCTCTTGGATTCCTTAATCAGAATCTTCGTGGCATAAGTTAGAATCCATTGGCAGCATTCTTGAGAATCCGGAAAGTCTAAACCTTGTCTGTGGTATTCTGAGTAGGATTCAGGGATTAAATGACTGTGACGAGCTTCAAACTCACAAGGGCTGGTCGTAGTGATAGACACAAAAGGATCAATGGATCCTATTCCAGCATGAGTGGGAACCGACAGATGATTAGCCGTGCGGTGACAGCGCACCTGGACCTTTTTCACTGAGAGGACAGATGGTAGCCATTGACAACGGTGATCCACCAACACACAGCTTGCCATAGGAGGAACCTTGCGTGCGTGAACAAAAAGACAGGGAGAAAGCAGAGATTCAGAAGACAAAGCATCTCCAAAACTCCAACATATTCTCCATTACTGCATAACAAGTATCTATTTCATGCTCTCTTATTTTTCGCAATTCAAACTGATAAATATAATTGATATTCTGACTAAGAGTTACAAGATAACTATAGATTGCTTCAAGCCAACAATCTCCGTGGGATTCGACCCTTACTCACGTAAGGTATTACTTGGACGACCCAGTGCAATTGCTGGTTAGTGGTACGAGTTGTGAAAAGTGTGATTCACAATTTGTGCACCAAGTTTTTGGCGCCGTTGCCGGGGATTGTTCGAGTTTGGACAACTGACGGTTATTTTGTTGCTTAGATTAGGAAAACTTTTTCTTTTAAAATTCTTATTTTCTCTTTTTAAATTTTTCAAAAATTTTATAAACTGATAATTGAATTTTTCTATTTGAGTTTAGTTTCATATTTTAAGTTTGGTGTCAATTGCATGTTTTTATATTCTTTAAAAATTTTCGAAATTTGTGTTCTTTGTTCTTTCTTCATCTTCAAGTTGTTCTTGTTTATTTTTCTTGTTTGATCTTTAGTTTTTCTTGTTCTGTTTCTTTTCTTGTTTTTCTTGTGCCTTTTCAAAACATTAGTTTTCGAAAAAAAATTCATTCTTAGTTATTTAAAAATACTTCTTCAAAACAAGTGTTACATTTACAGCCCAATTGGCTAGAGCGTTAGTCTATGTTCTCGGTAATTGGGTATATTCTTTTCAAAATCTTCTTTTTCAAAAATAATTTTTCTATTAAATCTTGTGCCAAACTTTAAGTTTGGTGTTTTCTTGTTGATTTTTCTTTGGTTTTTAAAAATTTTATTTTGGTTTTCTAAAAATTTTAAGTTTGGTGTTCTACCTTCACGTTCTTGTTGTTCTTGTGATTCTTCAAAGTGTTCTTGAGTCTTCCTTGTGTTTTGATCTTAAAATTTTTAAGTTTGGTGTTCCTTGGTGTTTTCCCTTCAAAATTTTCGAAAACAAGGAGCATTAGATCTAAAAATTTTAAGTTGTGTGTCTTTTGTGTGTTTTTCTCTTTCATCATAAAATTCAAAAATAAAAAAAACCCCAAACCATGCTCAGTCCTGGCATTCAACGCCAGAAACAAGCAAGGAATTGGCGTTGAATGCCCAAAAGAAGCACAGTTCTGGCGTTCAGACGCCAGGAACAGGTGAGGAGTTGGCGTCCAACGTCACTCCAGGTTCTAACCCTGGCATTCAAATGCCAGTGAGGGATTAGACATACACAAGTGCTGATAACAACCCCTCTAAAAAGGCTTCTCCAACCACCTTTGTAGGAAATAAACCTGCAGCAACTAAGGTTGAGGAATATAAAGCCATGATACCTTATCCTCAAAAACTCCGCCAAGAGAAGCAGGATAAGCAATTTGCTCGCTTTGCAGATTATCTCAGGACTCTTGAAATAAAGATTTCGTTTGCAGAGGCACTTGAGCAAATACCTTCTTATGCCAAGTTCATGAAAGAGATCTTGAGTCATAAGAAGGATTGGAGAGAAACTGAAAGAGTTCTCCTCACTGAAGAATGCAGTGTAGTCATTCTGAAAAGCTTTCCTGAAAAGCTTAAAGACCCTGGGAGCTTTCTGATACCATGCATATTAGAAGGTAATTGCACCAAGACAGCTTTATGTGATCTTGGGGCAAGCATCAACCTAATACCCGCATCCACCATCAGAAAGCTTGGTTTAACTGAAGAAGTTAAACCAACCCGGATATGTCTCCAACTTGCTGATGGCTCCATTAAATACCCATCAGGCGTGATTGAAGACATGATTGTCAGGGTTGGGCCATTCTCATACTTGGTAGGATCAAAAGTGATTGTGTACACTGACCATGCTGCTCTTAAATATCTACTTACAAAGAAGGATTCAAAACCCAGGCTTATAAGATGGGTATTGCTTCTGCAAGAGTTTGATATAGAAATAAGAGACAGAAAAAGGGACAGAAAACCAAGTGGCTGATCATCTGTCCCGAATAGAGCCAGTAGAAGGGGTGTCCTCTCCCTCTATTGAGATCTCTGAAGCTTTTCCTGATGAGCATTTGTTTGCCATTCAGGAAACACCATGGTTTGCAGACATTGCAAACTATAAAGCTGCAAGGTTCATACCCAAGGAGTATAGTAGGCAACAAAAGAAAAAATTAATTACTGATGCAAAGTACTACTTGTGGGATGAACCCTATCTCTTTAAGAGATGTGCAGACAGAATAATCCGTAGGTGTGTGCCTAGAGAAGAAGCACAGAGCATCTTATGGCATTGCCATGGGTCACAATATGGAGGTCATTTCGGAGGTGAACGAACAACCACCAAGGTCCTCCAATGTGGTTTCTACTGGCCTACAGAGATTCCCGAGAGTTTGTACGTAACTGTGACAGTTACCAGAGAGCTGGTAATTTGCCTCATAGTTACGCCATGCCTCAACAAGGAATCTTGGAGATTGAGTTGTTTGATGTATGGGGTATTGATTTCATGGGGCCTTTCCCACCATCATACTCAAACACTTATATTCTGGTGGCAGTTGACTATGTATCAAAATGGGTAGAGGCCATTGCCACACCCACCAATGATACTAAAACAGTGCTGAAGTTCCTCCAGAAACATATCTTCAGCAGGTTTGGTGTCCCTAGGGTACTAATCAGTGATGGGGGCACTTACTTCTGCAACAAACAGCTTTACTCTGCCATGGTTCGGTATGGGATTCGCCACAAGGTGGCGACTCCATATCATCAACAGACAAATGGGCAAGCTGAAGTTTCTAACAGAGAATTAAAAAGGATCCTGGAATGGACTGTAAGTACCCGTAGAAAGGATTGGGCACGGAGCTTGGATGATGCTCTGTGGGCTTACAGAACAGCATTCAAGACTCCTATAGGGACCTCTCCATACCAACTAGTGTATGGTAAGGCTTGTCACTTGCCCGTGGAACTGGAGCATAAGCCCTACTGGGCAACCAGATTCCTAAACTTTGATGCCAAATTAGCTGGAGAAAAAAGATTGCTCTAGCTGAATGAGCTAGAGGAATTCAGATTTACTGCTTTCGAAAATGCCAAGCTTTATAAAGAGAAATAAAAAAGGTGGCATGACAGAAAGCTATCATCTAGAATCTTTGAACCAGGACAGAAGGTTCTGCTGTTTAACTCTAGGCTCAGGCTATTCCCCGGGAAACTGAAATCCCGGTGGAGGGGACCATATATGATTACAAGTGTATCACCATATGGTTATGTGGAGCTTCAAGACATTGATTCTGATAAGAAGTTCCTTGTTAATGGACAGAGAATCAAGCACTATCTTGAAGGCAATGTTGAGCAAGAGTGGTCAAGGCTGAAGCTAGATTAAAAGCTCAGCAAGGTCCAGCTAAAGACAATAAAGAAGCGCTTGCTGGGAGGTAACCCAGCCATTAGCAAAACTTTTTCTGTTATTTTGCCCTATTCTTGATTTTATTTATTTATTTTTAAAGCATATAAGTTCAATGTTAATAAGGTAAAGAGTCAATTGCATAGGTTCATAGGGTTACAAAAGGATTCAGCACACAAAACAGAGAAAAAAAGGCTCACTGGCAAGAAAACGCCAGTAAGAGGCACAATTGGGCGTTCAACGCCCAAAAGAAGCATCCACTGGGCGTTGAACGCCAGTAAGGATAGCCATCTGGGCGTTAAACGCCAGAAAGAAGCATCTTCTGGGCGTTGAACGCCAGAAAGAAGTACCTTCTAGGCGTTTAACGCCGGATTTACAGCATCCTGGGCGTTCAGAAAAACACCCAGTGACAAAGGAGTTCCTGGCGTTCAACGCCAGAAAGAAGCAACAGCTGGGCATTGAACGCCCAGGAGAAGCAGCATTTGGGCGTTAAACGCCCAAAACATGCAGCATTTGGGCGTTTAACGCCAGGATGGTGGGGAGGACGTAAATTCGTTTTTATTTCACATTTTTTATTTTAATTTTAATTTTCATGTTTCAATTCATGATTTCTTGCATAAACATGTTACAAACCCTAATTTCTAAAAACCCTAATTTCTAAAAACCCTACTTTAAAAATATCAAATGTATCTTAATCCATAAACACAAATTCTTTTTCAATCCAATCCAACTCTTTTTCAAATTTTGCAAAACAAATCTATCTCTTTTCCTTCTAAAATCTTTTCAACTCATCAATATCTTTTTCAAACCTCAAAATTATCTTTTTCAAAATCCAAATTTATCTTTTTCAAATATCTTTCATATCTTTTCAATTTTAAATCACATCTTTTCATATCATACTTATTTTTTATAAATCATATCTTCTATCTTATCTTTTTAAAATTTTCGAAAACCCACCCCCCTCCCTTTTAAATCCACATTCGGCCTCCCTCCTCTCATCCACCATTCGACACTAGCTCTCCTTCTATCCCTCTCCTTTCTTTTCTTTTGCTTGAGGACAAGCAAACCTCTAAGTTTGGTGTGTTTATCCATGATCACTAAACTATACCCACTAAGATCATGGCTCCTAAAGGAAAACAACCCAATCCAAGAGGCAAGAAAGAGAGTATTCCAAAACCATTTTGGAATCAAGGGAAGTTCTTAACCAAAGAACATTCAGACCATTACTACAAAATAATGGGTCTAAGATCAGTGATCCCGGAAGTCAAGTTCTATCTGAAAGAAGATGAATATCCGGAGATCCAAGAGCAGATTCGAAACAGGAACTGGAAAGTCCTAGCTAATCCTGAAACAAAAGTGGGAAGGAATATGATTCAGGAGTTCTACGCTAATCTGTGGCAAACAGACAGGCAGAGAATATCTGGAACTGCCCTCTATGACTATCGGACTGTGGTCAGAGGAAAGATTGTTCACATCTACCCTGACAAAATCAGGGAGATCTTTAAGCTACCTCAGCTGAAAGATGACCCAGACTCCTTTAATAGGAGAATGATGAGAACAAACAAGGGCCTGGATAAGATTCTAGAGGATATATGCATCCCTGGAGCCAGGTGGACCACCAGCAGCAAGGGTGTCCCAAATCAACTCAAGAGAGAAGATCTCAAACCAGTCACCAGAGGATGGCTGGACTTCATTGAGCGTTCTATATTGCCCACTAGCAACCGTTCTAAAGTCACCGTTAAAAGAGCAGTGATGATCCATTGCATTATGTTGGGAAAAGAAGTGGAAGTTCATCAACTGATTCCATCTGAATGTCAGAAGTTATCTCTTGAAGGACTAAGCACCCCACAGACTAGAGGAACATCCACATCCCAAACTCAAGGTTGTTGAGTTCTAATCTTAGCCTTAACTCTGTGATAATTGTTCTTATTTGAGTTTTACCTTAGAAGTTATAGTAGTAGTTATTTTATCTCCAATTAAGCTATAATTTATTTTTCTCATCATCATTAAACATGAATAAAATAGAAGATTTTCTTTAGAATAAGGAGGCAATATTTTTTGAATTTTTAATAAAAGAAATTCTAATTATTTACATGTGGTGGCAATGCTTTCTGCCTTCTGAATGAATGCCTGAACAAAGCATATGTCTTTGGAATTTGATGTTCTTGAATGTTAAATATGTTGGCTCTTTAAAGAATGATGAACATGAGACATATTATTGATAATCTAAAAAATCATAAAAATGATTCTTGAAGCAAGAAAAAGCAGTGAATACAAAGCTTGCAGAAAAAAAAAGAGAGAGAAAAAGCAAGCAGAAAAAGCCAATAGCCCTTAAAACCAAAAGGCAAGGGTAATAAAAAGGATCCAAGGCTTTGAGCATCAGTGGATAAGAGGGCCTAAGGGAATCAAATCCTGGTCTAAGCGGCTGAACCAAGCTGTCCCTAACCATGTGCTTGTGGCGTGAAGGTGTCAAGTGAAAACTTGAGACTGAGCGGTTAAAGTCAAGGTCCAAAGCAAAAAGAAGAGTGTGCTTAAGAACCCTGGACACCTCTAATTGGGGACTTTAGCAAAGCTGAGTCACAATCCGAAAAGGTTCACCCAATTATGTGTCTGTGGCATTTATGTATCCGGTGGTAATACTGGAAAACAAAGTGCTTAGGGCCACGGCCAAGACTCATAAAGTAGCTGTGTTCAAGAAACAACATACTGAACTAGGAGAATCAATAACATTATCTGAATTCTAAGTTCCTATAGATGCCAATCATTCTGAGCTTCAATGGATAAAGTGAGATGCCAAAACTGTTCGGAAGCAAAAAGTTACTAGTCTCGCTCATCTAATTAGAATCTGAGCTTCACTCAAGAACTCTGAGATATTATTGCTTCGTGACTTATTTGTATTCTATTTTATTTGTCTAGTTGCTTGGGGACAAGCAACAGTTTAAGTTTGGTGTTGTGATGAGCAGATATTTTATACGCTTTTTGGGGTTAATTTCATATAGTGTTTAGTATGATTTAGTTAGTGTTTAGTATATTTTCATTAGTTTTTAGGCAAAATTCATATTTCTGGACTTTACTATGATTTTGTGTATTTTTCTGTAAATTCAGGTATTTTTTGCCTGAAATTGAGGAAGCTGAGCAAAAATCTGATTCAAGCTGAAATAGGACTGTTGATGCTGTTGGATTCTGACCTCTTAGCACTCGGAATGGATTTTCTGGAGCTTCAGAAGTCCAGTTGGCGCGCTTCCAATTGCGTTGGAAAGTAGACATCTAGGGCTTTCCATAAATATATAATAGTCTATACTTTGCTCAAGGATAGACAACGTAAACTGGCGTTCAACGCCAGTTCCATGTTGCAGTCTGGCGTCCAGCGCCAGAAACAAGTTACAAGTTGGAGTTCAACGCCAGAAACAGGTTACAACCTGGCGTTGAACGCCCAAAACAGCCCAGGCACATGAGAAGCTTAAGTCTCAGCCCCATCACACACCAAGTGGGCTCCAGAAGTGGATTTCTGCACTATCTATCATAGTTTACTCATTTTCTGTAAACCTAGGTTACTAGTTTAGTATTTAAACAACTTTTAGAGATTTATTTTGCACCTCATGACATTTTAGATCTGAACTTTGTAATCTCTGACGGCATGAGTCGCTAAACTCCATTGTTGGGGTTGAGGAGCTCTGCTGTGTTTCGATGAATTAATGCAACTATTTTTGTTTTCTATTCAAACACGCTTGTTTCTATCTAAGATGTTTATTCGCACTTCAATATGATGGATGTGATGATCCGTGACACTCATCATCATCCTCAACCTATGAACGCGTGCTTGACAACCACCTCCGTTCTACCTTCGATTGAATGAATATCTCTTGGATTCCTTAATCAGAATCTTCGTGGCATAAGCTAGAATCCATTGGCAGCATTCTTGAGAATCCAGAAAGTCTAAACCTTGTCTGTGGTATTCTGAGTAGGATTCAGGGATTAAATGACTGTGACGAGCTTCAAACTCACAAGGGCTGGGCGTAGTGACAGACGCAAAAGGATCAATGGATCCTATTCCAGCATGAGTGGGAACCGACAGATGATTAGCCGTGCGGTGACAGCGCACCTATACCTTTTTCACTGAGAGGACGGATGGTAGCCATTGACAACGGTGATCCACCAACACACAGCTTGCCATAGGAGGAACCTTGCGTGCGTGAAGAAGAAGACAAGGAGAAAGCAGAGATTCAGAAGACAAAGCATCTCCAAAACTCCAACATATTCTCCATTACTGCATAACAAGTATCTATTTCATGCTCTCTTATTTTTCGCAATTCAAACTGATAAATATAATTGATATCCTGACTAAGAGTTACAAGATAACCATAGATTGCTTCAAGCCAACAATCTCCGTGGGATTTGACCCTTACTCACGTAAGGTATTACTTAGACGACCCAGTGCACTTGCTGGTTAGTGGTACGAGTTTTGAAAAATGTGATTCACAATTTGTGCACCATACTCCAACAAGAATAGGGCTTCCAACTAATCTACTCCCAGTCAAGGTTTTTATTTAAATTACATAAATTTTCTAATTTAATTTCCTGTTTATCAACTCAACCCATTTTAGAAAACATCTGATTAATAAAATAGCACACCTTTCTGCAACTCGTTGGGAGACGACCTGAGATTCATACTCCCAGTATTTTAATTTTAATTTTAATTTTGTGACAACCCTTCTAAATTGATAAACAGATTTTTGGTTGGTTAAGAACCGTACTTGCAACGTATCTCTTATAATAATTTCTTAACTCACCAATTTCTGCCACGTCAATTTTTGGCGCCGTTGCTGGGGAGTTGCAATAGAGTGCTAAGTTATTGATTGGAATTTATTTTTTTGCATTTTATTTTATTTTTGCTACTATGAGCTACATGTTTCTTTCGTTAAATGACGCGTTCACTTCCTGATCCAAGCTTGCCAGTATTTGATCCTGAGATTGAAAAAACTATCTCACGAATAAGGCAAGCTCGGCATCGGTTATCCTCTCTGAGGGCGAATCTGAAACGTCACTTGAGGAAGAAACAAGCTCCCTTTTTGCTGATTCGGTTGATTTACGTGTAGGTGACATGGCAGCACTTAGGAGAATTACTATCCAGGAGGCTGGAGCCCCTGATTTTACAATGCAACCGTTTCAAGCGCATCACCCAGTAGTGGCTACAGACTTTGAAATAAAGACTGAACTACTCAATTTGATGCCTAAGTTTCATGGCTTACCTGCTCAAGAGCCTATCAAGCACCTGAGAGATTTCCAAGCAGCCTGTTCTACTGTCAGGTGTGATGGTGCAGATGAAACTTCAATTTTGTTAAAAGCCTTCCCTTTCTCTCTTGAGGGAAATGCGAGAGAGTGGTACTACACTCAACCTGCAGCAACTGTTTCTGACTGGGATACGCTCAGAAGAGAATTTTTGGAAAAATTCTTTCCAGCTGAAGTTACTGACAAACTACGGAAAGACATTTCCATGATTATTCAGGATGAATCCGAGACTCTCTATGAATATTAGGAGTGCTTCAACAACCTTCTGGAAGCATGTCCCTACCATATGATTGACAAGATAAGACCACATTGGAAAGTGCTAGCAATGGGTCTATGAAAAAGTACAAGACCACTGATGAGGCATGGCAATTGATCAGCGACTTAGCTGAATCTACTCGGAATCACAGGCAAAAACAAGGCCGTTCAAAAGCTGTTGTAGAAGTATCCTCTAGCAGAGAGACTGCTGCTCTAACTCAGAGTATCTGTGAAATGACCAACTTACTGAAGCAGATGCAATTGAATCAACAACAAGCTCAGCAAGCTCAACCTTCTCCACCACAGTAAAGCCAACAGTTAGTCCCACAGAGAGTGTGCGGAATCTGTGTTGATTATAGCCATTATACTGATGAATGTCTGCAGCTCCAGCAAGAAGATAACACTGTGGCAGCCACTTATAACTTCTATGACCGCCCCAACCAAGGGTACAATCAAGGTGGCAGTTACAGCCATGGATGGCCGGACAATTCTAACCAGAATTTGAGAGATAATTCTAACCAGAATTGGAGGGACAACAATAACAGAGGAGGCAGAGACAATCAGGGAAATCAGAGGTGGAATAATAACAACAACAGGCAACAGAACTAGAACCAGCCTTACAGAGTACCTCACCTGAGGCAATTCCAAGGATCACAGCATAACCAACAGCAGACCTCTCAGATCACTTGTCTTTCTTCATATTCTAATGATGAGTTACTACAATCTATTGATCGGAGACAATAGGCCATGGAAAATAACCTTACTTCTACTCTAAATGGTCTAAACTCTACCTTGCAAGCTCTTGTCTCACAGATTGGATCAATGAATAACTCCAATAACCAGCCTTTGAGCTCCAGTGGAATCCCCTCTCAACCATTACCCAATCTAAAGGGTGGCATTAATGCCATCACCCTAAGGTCCAGAACCACATTGCAAGAGAGGAATTAGGAGGAGCCAAGCCCACCAGAACACGCCTCAGCTGAAGAGGTAGTGGAAATAGAAGATGTTGAGGAGGAAGAGGACATACAGGACATGGCTGAAGAAGAAGAAGATCAATCATAGGAAGAAGCACCGAAGGGCGCAGACACTGTAGAAAACGCCATTCCTATTCCCTTTCCATAACTTGCAAGAAAGCCCAGGAAGCAGTTGGAACCTGATCCCAAAATGGTAGAAATTTTCAAAAAGGTTGAGGTAACTGTTCCCCTTTTTGATGTTATTCAACAGGTACCTAAATATGCAAAGTTTCTAAAAGATTTATGTATATATAAAGACAAAATTAATGAATTAGAAACTATTCCTTTAGGTAGTTCTATATCTGCTTTAATGGGAGGTATACCTGAAATGTGTAGTGATCCAGGTCCATGTATGGTTAATTGTACTATTGGTGGTGTGGTATTTTCTGACTACATGTGTGATTTAGGAGCATGTGTGAGTATAATGCCTTTGTCTATATATGATATTTTGAGGCTCCCTCCCTTAAAAAGGTCGGCATCTCGTTTTGTGTTAGCAGATAAAAGCATTATTACAGTGGCTGGAGTTGCTGAAGATGTATTAGTGGGCATTAAGGGGCTTACCTTTCCCATTGATTTTTATATCCTGGAGATGCCCCAAAATGACTCAGAGAAGCCATCATCAATCCTACTCGGAAGACCTTTCCTGAAGACCTCGAAGTTCAAATTGGATGCTTTTTCAGGAACATACTCTTTTGAAATAGACGGCCGAGTAGTAAGCTTCAATCTGAATGGAATTATGAAGCACCCTCCAGAAGATCATTCTATCCTCCAGTGTGACATCATAGATGAAACCGTAGCTGAAATTCACCAGGAGGAGTTAGAAGAGAAGTACATAGGACAAGGTCCGAGTGTGGGGACACTTTCTGAGGACAATGAAAGTACTTTACCATTGTCACCAACTCCAGACAATCCAGAGCCTGGCAATGAGCAGAAGTTAGAATTAAAACCCCTCCCCCCACACCTCAAATATGCTTACCTTGAGGACAAGCAGAAGTTTCCAGTTATCATTGTACGGGAACTCACTTCTCAACAAGAAGAGCAGTTACTTAGTGTGCTGAGGAGGCATAAGAAGGCAATTGGGTGGAGTTTGGCAGACATAGTAGGCATCAACCCTCAAGTTTTTGAGAACAAAATACTTTTAGAAGAGGGAGCTAGGCCTATTTGTCAACCTCAGAGAAGACTGAATCCCACTATCTTGGAGGTTGTCAAAAAGGAAGTGACCAGACTACTAGAGGCAGATATCATCTATCCCATCTCAGACAGTGAATGGGTAAGCCCAGTACAAGTGGTACCCAAGAAGTCTGGAGTCACTACAGTGAAGAATGAGCATGGAGAGCTCATAGCAACCAGAGTACAGAACGCCTGGAGGGTCTGCATTGATTACAGGCGCCTGAACCAGGCCACTCGTAAAGATCACTATCCTCTTCCATTCATTGATCAAATGCTGGATCACCTGTCAGGTAAATCGCATTATTGCTTTTTAGATGGTTACACAGGTTATTTCCAAATTCATATAGCTCCTGAAGATCAGGAAAAGACTACTTTCACCTGTCCTTTTGGGACTTATGCTTATAAGAGAATGCCCTTTGGCTTGTGCAATGTATCAGCTACTTTCCAAAGGTACATGATGAGTCTTTTCTCTGATCTTATTGAGGACTGTATGGAGGTTTTTATGGATGATTTCAGCGTTTATGGTGATTCCTTTAGCCTTTGCTTAGATGGTTTATCTAGAGTATTAGATAGATGTGTCAGTACAAATCTTGTATTAAATTTTGAAAAATATCACTTTATGGTTAAACAAGGGATTGTACTAGGACATGTTGTATCTAATACTGGCATTTCTGTAGATCCAGCAAAGGTGGATGTTATTTCTAGTTTACCTTACCCCTCCTCTGTGAAGGAAGTCCGTTCGTTCCTTGGCCATGCAGGTTTTTACCGGGGATTCATTAAGGACTTCAGTAAGGTAGAACTTCCCTTATCCAGATTATTGCAGAAAGATATTGAGTTCGAGTTCAGTGAGGGTTGCAAACAAGCGTTTGATAAGCTGAAGACTGCCCTGACTCAAGCTCTAATTGTGAGAGGACCTGACTGGAGCCAGCCATTTGAGATCATGTGCGATGCTTCCAACCATGCAGTAGGAGCAGTGCTGGCTCAGCGTGAAGGTAAGGATCCTTTTGTCATTGCCTATGCGTCTAAGACTTTAGACGCCGCTCAGTCTAATTACACTACTACTGAGAAAGATCTTCTTGCTATTGTTTTTGCTCTGGATAAATTCTGAGCCTATTTACTTGGTACTAAAGTAGTAGTGTATTCAGACCACGCATCTCTAAAGTATTTATTAGCTAAAAAGGAATCCAAACCAAGGCTCATACGTTGGATACTGCTACTACAAGAATTTGATTTAGAAATAAGGGATAGGAGTGGTAACCAGAATTTAGTGGCAAACCACTTGAGTCGCCTTGAACACATTAAAGATGACTCCATTCCTATAGCTGACAATTTCCCATTTGATAACCTGCAAGCAATATCTGAGGTAGTCCCTTGGTATGCACCTGTAGCTAATTATCTAGTTAGCCGTACTTTTCCTCCAAACTTTACTAAGCATCAAAGAGACAAGCTGAAAAGCGAGTCTAAATATTATATATGGGATGACCCATATTTATGGAGATGTGGTGCTCACCAGGTAATTAGAAGGTGTGTACCTCAATCAGAATTCCAGTCCATCTTAGAGGCCTGTCACTCATCTGAGAGTGGAGGACATTTTGGCCCTCAAAGAACAGCTAGAAAAATCTTAGACTGTGGATTCTGGTGGCCTACTCTTTTTAGAGATGCTGTTGAATTTTGTAA
This sequence comes from Arachis ipaensis, assembly GCF_000816755.2. Lineage (NCBI taxonomy): Eukaryota > Viridiplantae > Streptophyta > Magnoliopsida > Fabales > Fabaceae > Arachis > Arachis ipaensis. Next base: position 110,399,078 of record NC_029791.2, read on the forward strand.
ATCTTGTTTCCCATGCCAAAAATTTGGTAATATATCCAAGAAGGATGAAATGCCTCAACAAGTTATGCTTTTCTGTGAAATTTTTTATATTCGGGGCATTGACTTCAAGGGTCCATTTCCAAATTCTAATGGTTATTTTTATATATTGTTAGCTGTAGATTATGTTTCCAAATGGGTGAAAGCAATTCCTACCCGCACTGATGATGCTAACACTGTTGTTTCCTTTGTGAGAAACCACATTATTTGTCGCTTTGGATCACCACGAGCAATCGTGAGCGATCAAGGCACCCATTTTTGTAACAGGAGACTAACAGGATTACTGAAGAAGCATGGGATAATTCATAAAGTAGCAACAGCCTACCATCCTCAGACTAATGGGCAAGCCGAGGTGTCTAACAGAGAGATAAAGCACATATTACAGAAGATAGTCAAACCTCATAGAAGAGACTGGAGCACCAGACTGCAAGATGCACTTTGGGCATACAGAACAGCATACAAGACACCCATTGGGATGAGTCTCTTTCGCTTAGTTTATGAAAAAGCCTGTCATCTCCCAGTTGAAGTAGAGCACAAAGCCTTTTGGACAGTAAAGGAGTGAAACATGGGAGAAAGCCGGAGCTGAAAGGAAATTGCAACTGCAAGAATTGGAAAGCCTTCGCCTGGAAGCTTATGAGAACTCAAGGCTGTACAAGGAAAAGATGAAGGCTGTACATGATCAGCACATCAAAAGGAAAGAGTTCCAACCTGGGGACTTAGTCCTCCTTTACAAATCCAGACTGAGGCTCATGCCAGGCAAGTTGAGATCAAGATGGGAAGGTCCATATAGAGTAGAGAAGGCTGAGCCGTACGAAGTTTTTCACCTAAGTCACCCTTCAAACTCTGAACTCATCAAAGTTAATGGGCATCGTTTGAAGCTATATCATGGTGAGAAGGTGATGAAAAACAAGGAGTTAGATATCTTCCACTTGGAGGATCCACTCACAGCAAAAGACTGAGCTAATGGAGCGTCCAACTTAAGGACGTTAAAGCAAAGTGCTAGGTGGGAGACAACCCACCATGGTATGATCGTTCCTTTCTTTATTCTTAGTTTTCTTTTTCAATAATTCTTCTCATTATTAGCACATTTAGTTTGCATCTGCATTTGCATATTTTTATTTAAAAAAAAGGAGGGAGAGCCGCAACGTGACAGCGTCGCCGACGCGTCCGCATCGCAGGTGGCTCAGTGAGAATAAGAAATCGAACAGAAAGTCACGCGAGAGCGTGGATGGAGGCGTGCCTTTGGTACGAATCGCCCCACACGACCGCGTCTTCGACGCATCCGCGTCACATGGAAAAAATGCCTCCCACGCGTCCGCGTCACTCATGCGGCCGCGTGACCTGAAAATCGACGTAAGAAAGGGTGCACGACCGAAAGTTGTGCTACAGTGGTGCTGGACTGGTGCTGAACGCACAATTCTTACCACGCGGACGCATGGGTCACGCGTCCGCGTCATATCTAAATGATGGCCACTCACGCGATCGCGTCAACCACGCGACTGCGTCACCCTGAATTTTGGCAATAGTAAGTTTTGAACAGAGAGTTGTGCGAGCCCGAGGCTGCCCTCGCGCCAGTAGCACAAAACACGTCACGCGTCTGCGTGACCGACGCGACCGCGTCGATTAATTTAAGCGCAAGTCGCGCGAATGCGTCCCCCATGCGTCCACGTCGCTTGCGCCGCACAGCTTATCCTAATTTGCCAAATATCTTATCTTTCTCTTCCCCAAATCCTACTTTTTCTTTCCCCCCCTCATTATTTTCCTACCCTTTCTTCCTCCTTCTCTCTCACTTTCGACTTTCTGTCTCTCATCACCATTAACAAGGTTTTTCTTTTCTTCCCCCCTCCTTACTTTTCTATTCTTCTTAATTTATGTTTTCTTCTTCTTTTCTTTTTCTTTTTATTTTCATTATTCATGTTTTCTTTTTCTTTCTTTTTCTCTTTTAATTGGTGTTAGATATTTAGTAAGGGTCGTTTTTATTCCTTATGTTTGCTTGTGGATTGTTGCAACATTGTTTGGCAATTATATATCAATTTTTTAAAGGGTTGCTTGCATGTTTAATTTCTTATTTTGAATAGCTTACCTACCATGCGTGCTATGTGTTTGTTAAAAACCCCATATGGCATTGTGCACTATTTTTGAATCCTTTTATTTTCCTACTCTAAATGCTTCCTTTTCACAAAACCCTTTTACATATCATATTAATTTAATATAATTGTCATTACAAACAGATTGTTAGTATGAAAGACTTGGTAATCTAACTTGGACATTGACTACTTGATCTATGCTACTCATGCCTTTGCCTGCATGCCAATAAACACCTTGCATTTAATTGTCCCCATATGCACTCGTTATATTTCCATTGTTGATTTTCCACATGTTGTCATGACCATGTGTTAACATCATTCATTTTATTAATGTGCATTGATTACCACCTTTCCCGTTTTCTTCCTTGCTCTATCCCTTGACATTTTGACATACTTTCTCTTTTTCCCCTTTCAGGATGGCCACCAAGAAAGGCAAGGAGAAAGCTGCTCCCAAATCAACAGCAAGGAGAGGAACAAAACGAGCATTAGTGGTAGAGCCTTCTTCAACTGCAGTTAAACCCTCAACAAAAAGAATTAAGAGGATTATAAAGGTTGATGATAAAGAAAAAGCTTTCCTAGCAAAGGACACTGCGCGATTTACCAATCGCTACTGTGAGCAGATGTTCCCCATCCTAGCAGAAAGGAGCTACAACAACGAATATCTTCTTATCCTCCCAAACCATATTACTGCATTTGTTGAGCCACAAATTGCGCAAAGACAATGGGGCTTCCTATAGAGACAGCCACGGCAGGTCAATCTTTCCTGGGTTGTCGAGTTCTATTCCAACTTCCACCTGCCGACCCTGCAGTCTGTCTATGTCCGTCAGAAGAAAATCCCCATCACTAAAGAGGCCATTCGACGAGCTTTAGATCTTCCCCCTACTCCAAAAGGACTGGACGCATTTCAACAAGCCGCACTCAAGCGCCAGATGTACCAATTTGACTGGGACGCTGTGTAACAGCCCAGACCACCCGCTAGCACGATATTGTCCGCTTTGGCACACAAGGCCTCACAGTTTTGCCTTTGACGATAGGGATGATAGCCAAAGCCCCCCACACTCACTCGTCAAAACGCGTCATGCTAGGGAGAGGTATCCACACCCTTATAAGGCATGTTTTGTTCCCCTCTCCAACCGATGTGGGACCTTACAATCCACCCCCTAAGGGAGCCCAACGCCCTCGCTGGCACATCCGCTGGCACATCGATCCGGGCTCCAGCTCTGATACCATCTGTAACAGCCCAGACCACCCGCTAGCACGATATTGTCCGCTTTGGCACACAAGGCCTCACGGTTTTGCCTTTGACGATAGGGATGATAGCTAAAGCCCCCCACACTCACTCGTCAAAATGCGTCATGCTAGGGAGAGGTATCCACACCCTTATAAGGCATGTTTTGTTCCCCTCTCCAACCGATGTGGGACCTTACACGCTGTTCTCAGAGTTATCGCACTACCTGGCAGCGGATGGATCTACGAATACCATCGTTCCCATCCTAAGGGAATATCGGCTTCCGCACTTACCTTGGAGGCTCAAGTATGGGCACAGATTATGTCCCATTACGTCTTTTCAAGCACCCACGAGTCCTCCTTCATTGCAGACATGGCCGTTCTACTATGGTGCATCCTTACAGACCAGCCTCTGAACCTACCAACACACATCCGGAGTGCTATGGGACACGTACAAATTGTGGGCAACTTACCTTTTTCCGCCTTGGTCTCAGATCTTGTCTCAGCAGTCGGAGTCTCCTACAGAGCTGGGGACACCAAACCCATGCTTCCACGGGTTGATCAGTATGTCCCTAACGGGAAATACATCAGACCTCCAACAGCCACTACAAGCCAGCCTACTGAACCGGCTGAAGAAATTCCTCCTTCAACACCACAAGCACCTACAACCACTCAACTACTCCATCAGATACTTGAAAGGTTGGATCGGCAGGAACATAAAGCAAAGCTAAGAGAGCGCCGTAACAAGCGCCGATTCACATACCTCAAGGAGCTACTTAAGGGAAAATACAGAGACTCAGACACCCCGGACTCCACTTCCTTTACCAGCACTGGGAGCCATGACGGCCCCGACTGTGGAGATACTGCTACCAGCCCACCTTTGTTCCTGACAGATGGCACCGAGGACGGTGCAAAGCCTTAAGTGTGGGGAGGTCGGTCAGTACCTGACTTCCAGAGGTAATTTCTCTTCCCTAACACCAATAAAATAGGATATTTAGTTAGTTTTTCTTTTGTAGAATAGGATAAATTGCATAGTAATAGATTAGTTGCATGCATGTTCTACTTGATTGAAAAGACAATAAGTTTCTTCTAAGACCCTATTTTTAGAACAAAATTTCACTAATCTTAATTAAAACTTTTATGTTAAATCTGCTTGAAGTTGTATTTGGAACATGGTTTTTGAGCTAAAGAACACACAACCTGTGAGATTTGAGCCTTTATACATGGTTACATTATTTAACCATAATTATTTTATTCTTGTGTGTTTACTTCTCTGTGATTGTAATTTATATTTTGTTTCATCCTATATGTCCAATGTTTAATATATTTATATGCTTGCATATGATTAATGCCATTATTTGTGTATCTCACTTATCCAAATTAAGCCTACCCTTGCAATTACCTTTGTTAGCCACTTTGAGCCTTTAAATCCTATTTGTTCTTTATTTTACCACATTACTAGCCTTAAGCGGAAAAACAATTATATATCCCAGTTGAATCTTTGGTTAGCTTAAGATATAATTATGTGTTAATTAAGTATGGGAAAATTATGAGAACAAAAGATAATAAGGGAATGTGTCATAATGATATAATGGAAATTTGGGTACCTACTCATGTGAAACTATAAGAATAAAAAATCTATGTGCATTGATAAGCTATGTTTATTTTTATATTTATGTTCAAAAAAAAATCCAAAAATCCAAAAATATTCAATAATTAAATAAGGGGACAAAATTATCCCAATGTTAAGTTAAGAATTCAAAGATCAATGCATGTATGATAAAATTAAAATAAAAGTTGATACATGAGTAATGAATGTGAGAGAGAAATTTTGGGTAGCTAGGTATGAATTTTGGGTATGAATTTTAAGTTATAAAGAATATATATGTGTTAGGTGAAAGCTTGGGCTGATTAAAGATTCAATTTATAAGCTTACTTAGCCATATATGTACCCTTACCCATACCTTGGCCCCATTACAACCTTGAAAAGACCTCATGATATTTGCATTAGTATATTAAATGTTGTTGATTGGTTAGGTGAAAAACAAAAATTAGAAAGCATGATTAGAGAAGGATAGAGTGATTACCCTAAAATAAGCATGCATTTGTAATTTCTTCCTAAAAATACTTTATGGTTGAAAACTTACTTCCTAGAGACTTTTAATTTTGTATTTTAATTCTTCTTTATTCCATTCGATGCCGTGATTTGTGTGTTAAGTGTTTCAGGCTTTATAGGGCATGAATGACTTGGAGATTGGAAAGGAAGCTTGCAAAAAATGAAAGGAACACAAGAAATTAAGGAGATGACCAGCGAGAAGTGACGCGGGCGCATGGCTCACGCGGTCGTGCGATATAGAGGAAATTGCAGTGACGCGGACGCATGGCCCATGCGACCGCGCGGATTGGAAACTGCACCAGTGACGCGAAGGCGTGGACGACGCGCACGCGTGGCAAGGCAAAACGCTGGATGACGCGAACGCTTGGATGACGCGATCGCGTGACATGCGCGATTTGTAGAATCTGCAGAATTCGCTGGGGGCGATTTTGGGCCCTGTTTTGACCCAGTTTTCGGCTTAGAAAAGCAGATTAGAGCCAGGGAACATGCAGAGACTAGAGACAACATTCATTCGACATAGTTTTAGTTTTAGATCTGATTTTACCTCTCCTCTAGGTTTTCTCTCTAGATACTCATAGTTCTTAGGATTTGATTTTTTTTGCTTTTTGGATTGGAACATTGAGAAGAGTTATTACCTCCGTTAAGACTTCGTCATTCTAGTTTGTTTCCTTACTTGTCACTTACTCTTTCATGTTCTTTATTTACTTAGAGTTACTCTTGGATTATTTCTAGAATTTACTTATACAAGAACTATTTTTATTTTTAATTGATCCTTTTGATTATTATTTATTATGTCTTTCAGTATTTCTTTTCCTTATTTTGAGAAATTTACATTCATAATGAGCGAGTGGTTCCCTAACTTGATTGGGAGATGATTGAAAGGAAATCTTGAGTTGGATTACTTAAAAGAAAAATTGTAATTAGGTTTATTGTTGGATCGCCCTCTAGTCATTGACACTAGTCCTTCCCAAGGGAGAGGATTAGGACTTGTGACTAGAAATAGCTTTCCAACTTGCTTGACTTTCCTCTACATAGTAAAGGATAACTAAGCAGAACAACCTTCAATTATCAATTAATCTTGAGAGTACTCCAACAAGAATAGGGCTTCCAACTAATCTACTCCCAGTCAAGGTTTTTATTTAAATTACATAAATTCTCTAATTTAATTTCCTGTTTATCAACTCAACCCATTTTAGAAAACATCTGATTAATAAAATAGCACACCTTTCTGCAAATTTATATAATTGGTTATGAGATTTTCTGAGAAATTTTTAGGAGTTGGAGAACCGAAAAATAAATAATTGTAAATTAAAGCAATAAAAATTAATGAGAGAATTTATATAATTGAAATAAAAAGCCTTGACTGGGAGAAGATTAATTGAAATTTCTATCCTTGTTGGATTTTCCCAAGTGTAACAGTAAGAGGTTGTTGTTCTACTTAGTTATCCTTTATTGAATAAAGGAAAGTCAAGTAACTAACTAATCAACTCTGAATCCCAAGTCCTAATCCTCTCCTAAGGAAGGAATAGAGTTAGAGACTAGAGAGTTAGCCAACAACTTCCAATTAAAATTAACTCTTGAGTATTCCAACTCAAGGGTCTCCTTTTAATCAACTCCCAGGTCAAGTTGGGAGTCTACTCTATTGACATGGATGCCAATTTCACATACACATACAAGGGGTAGAAAGAAGACATAATAATTGGAATTGAGTTGAGATAATCAAGCAAATAAAGAAATTAAATAGAAAAATACTCTTTGTATTAATAAATTAACAAGAGAAGAAGATAAACTAAAGTAATAGAATAAATAAAAGTATAAGAAAACTAAATTAAAGTAACATTGAACTTGGATTTGAGAAGAAATTGAAAGAAGAAATCCTAAATCCTAAAACCTAGAGAGAGGAGAGAGCCTCCCTCTCTAGAATCTACATCTAAAACCTAAAATTATGAATAATGAGAAGTCTCTCCTTATTCCTCCACTTTGCAGCCTCTAATCTGTGTTTTCTGGGCCGAGAACTGGGTCAAAAACAGCCCAGAAATCGCTGGGAGCGAATTCTGATACGCTAAATTTTCACAGATGCACACGTGTACGTCTCCTATCTTCAAGGCAACTATGAAAAATTATATATCATTTCGAAGCCCCAGATGTTAGCTTTCCAACGCCACTGGAACCGCCTCATTTGGACCTCTGTAGCTCAAGTTATGGTCAAATTAGTACGAAGAGGTCAGGCTGGACACCTTAGCAATTCCTTTAGTTTCTTGTATTCCTTCCACTTTTGCATGCTTCCTTTCCATCCTCTAAGCCATTCCTGCCCTATAAACCTTGAAAACACTTAACACACATATCAAGGCATCAAATGGTAATAAGAGAGGATTAAACATAGCAAATTTAAGGCCAAAGAAGCATGTTTTCAATCATAGCACAAAATTAGGAAGGAAAATGTAAATCATGCGAATTCTATAAATAAGTGTGAGAATAGTGGATAAAATCCACTCAATTAAGCACAAAATATACCACGGAATAGTGGTGCATCAGCGATCTTTTAGTATCTCGATTCCTAATACAAAAGAGGCATCACCAAGATCTTTCATTTCGAATTTGTTCGATAGAAATTTCTTAGTTTCATGCGACAAGCCTATATCGTTATTTGGCAAGTAAATTGTCATCAACATATAAGACCAAAAATATGTATTTACTCTCACTGAACTTGCGATATACACATTCATCTATAATATTTACCTCAAAACCATATAAGGTAATGCCTTAAACTTGTGATACCATTGACGGAAAGCATGTTTGAGATCAGAGATGAATTTTCTCCTTTTTTCTGTTGGATCTCCTTAATGGTACTTCTTGAGGTTGTTGAGCTTGCTATATGGGTTGGGGTTGAGAAGGATCTCATTATTTTCCTGTGCTGTAGCAGTATCTTGAGCAACAATAATATTCTCATTGTTCTCTTGTACTGTAACTGGATCTACAATACGATTCTCATTGTACTCTTGTACTATAACTGTATCTTGAACAATAATAGGCACAAAGACCTGATCATTGTCAGTTATATAATCCTCATCAAAAGCAACATTCCTAATATTTCCTTTCCCCCAAACTCAACATCCTCAAGAAATCTCGCATTTTCCGTTTCAAAAATAAACCTTGATGCAGGATTGTAAAACTTGTACCCCTGTGAACGCTCAGCGTAACCAACAGAGTAGTAGCAACTAATTGTTCTTGAGTCCAATTTTCTTTCATGTGGCCTATAAGGTCGCGCCTCAACTGGACATCCCCAAATATGCAAATGCTTTATACTGGGCCTTTTTCCAGTCCAAATTTCATAAGGGGTTTTGTTAATTGCTTTGCTTGGCACCTATTAAGGATGTACACTGCGATCTTTAAGGCTTCTCCCCAGAGTGATTCAGCCAAGGAAGAATGACTAATCATACTTCTCACCATGTCCTTAAGAGTTCGGTTCCTTCGCTCTGCAACACCATTCATGCTAGGTTTGCCTAGCATGGTGTATTGCGGAACAATACCACACTTCTCTAGAAAAAGAGCAAAAGGCCCAGTACGTTGCTCACCTGAACCATCATATCTTCCGTAGTATTCACCACCACGATCAGATTTGACAGCTTTAATTTTCTTTCCAAGTTGAAGTTCAACTTCAGCTTTGAAAGACTTGAAAACATCCAAGGCTTGAGACTTTTCATGAATTAAATATAGATACCCGTAACGAGAGTAATCATCTATGAACGTAATAAAGTACTGTTGTCCATTCCAAGAGACAATACGGAATGGGCCACATATATCGGTATGTATTAGTTCTAAGACATCTTTAGCTCTATCGGCATCTAATTTCCTTTCATTTGTCCTTTTCTCCTTTATGCACTCAATGCAAACTTTAAAGTCTGCCAAATTTAGGGGTCCAAGAATTTCATCCGACACGAGCCTCTAGATTCTCTGTTTAGAGATGTGACCTAGGCGTTTGTGCCATAATGATGCCAAATTCTCATTTAGTTTCGTGTTGTACCCGTTTGCAGTATTTCATTATTATAAGAATTTAAGTCAAGCCTATATAGATTATCCACCAAATTACCAGAGCAAATATTATTCGAATTATAGAAGAGACTGACTTTATTATCTCCGAACGAACAAAAATAACCTGATTTGTCCAAACAAGAAACAGAAACCAAATTCCGTCTAAATGACAGTACATAAAATATCTCTAATAAATCCAAGTAAAATTCACTCATGGAACATAATCTAAAGGTTCCTATAGCTTCGACTGCAACTATATTGCCGTCTGCCACATAGATGTATCTTTCAGTATCACTTGGCGGTCGGCTCCACAGGCAACCCTACATAGTAACACTTACATGAGTAGTAGCAGCAGAATCTACCCACCAAGTATCAACAGGTGCATAACTTAAACTAGCCTCAGAACAAATGAAAGTAAGAATTATACCCTTCTTTACACGTCAGGTGGCATATTTGGTACAATCCTTCTTCATGTGTCCCACCTTCTTACAGAAAAAACAAGTTGAAACTTGATCCTGTTTCTTAGCATTTTTCTGCTGAGAAAGCACATCCGCAGTAGTATCACGCTTTCTTTTATACTGAGAAGATGAAGCCATGTGAGCACTTTTAGTCTTATCTTGCTGGAGCCTATCTTCTTCTTGCACACAGTGAGATATAAGCTCATTTAAGGACCAAGTGTCCTTCAGAGTGTTATAACTCACTTTGAATTGCCCAAAGTGTGCAGGAAGGGAAATCAAAATGAAATACACAAGTAAATCTTCAGACAACTCTAACTTTAGTGCTTTCAATTTTGAAGCAAGATGAGACATTTTCATAATGTACTCCCTTATGTTCCCTTTACTTTTATACCTCATGGAGACAAGTTTGCTCAAAAGACTACTTACCTCTGCCTTTTCATTCTTAATAAATAATTTTTCAACATCCTTTAGGAACTGTTTGGCATCTTTATCCCCAGTAATTGAGCCCCAAAACGCCTCAGGAATTGAGCGTTTCATGATCATGATGCTCATTTGATTGGATCTCTCCCACTTCTCTATTTTAACCTCATTGAGATTTTCTGGAGTGGAAGTGAGTTTTTCCTCTCGAAGAGCTATATCCAGATCATACAACCGAGGACAATTTTCACGGTATCCTTCTAAACTTTAAAGTTTGAACCATTCAGTATTGGAGTACTGCTAATTTGTGCAGAAACATTGGTAGCTGAAGCCATAGTTTCTTTATTATAACAAAAAAAGAACATGCAATAAATATTAGTTTAATAATGGGAAAAAAATCCATATTGAGATATCTAGAACAACATTAATTTTCAATCTTTGGATAGAAAAATTAATTGTAAGTGATACTCTCATTGCAGTAATCAAATATTGTCAAAATTCCTATCACACATTAAGCCTTTCTTTGGACCGACTGAATGCGTACATGGAAACTTAAACTTCGCAACCTATTTATTACCGCATATATTTTCTATTAATTGGCCAAACAATAAGCTTCCTTTGGGCCGATTATTGATCGCATAATTAATAGAAAATAAACAAAAGTGTGCAATGCTTATTATTTGGCCAAACAATAAACTTCCTTTGGGCCGATTATTGTCCGCATAAATAATAAGGAAGTCCAAAAAATAATATATCTAAAATCCAAAAGATAATTATCTAAAGAACAAAAGATAATATCCGGTTTTATTCTCATTTAATTCCAAATCAAAAGTAATAATGACTTATTCAATTTAGCATTTAAAACCATAAATGAGATCACCATTATATAAATCATTTAATTTGAAATAGCATAATTTGTTATTACAATTAATATATGTATTGCCCACAAACAAATTAGAAAATTAAAATAATTTCCTAACACATAATACTTTTTTTATTTCTTTCCCTTTTAGTTTATATATCTACTCTCATATATACTTTTAGTCGTTGATAAATTTTCATTAAGTTTAAAGTTAGTATAATTTAAATTTTAAAGTATTGTTTTTGTCCTTAATATTTGAAATAAGTCTTAAAATTGTCCCTAATATTTAAATCATTTTATTTAAGTCTCTAACATTTTAAAATTATCTCAATATTATCATGCTATTAAGGATCTGTTAATAGAATTGATGGCGGGACAAAATTGAAACAATTTTGAAACGTTAAGAACTTAAATATGATGAAAACATTGGGGACAAAAACGATATATTACTCTTAGAAGAATTATCTAATAAATTAAAAAGAAAATAAATTTTAACGGAATGAACTCCACTATGAATTCAAGATTTTTACTCATTATAGAAGATTTCTAGAATGACTAGTAGATAAATTTTCGAAAAAGAAAAAAAAAGCATAATACATATACAATAAAGTATAAATTATAGCTTTTGTCTCTAATGTACCAAAATTCTTTAATGTTTAATTTAGTTAAAATTTATTTTTAATTTTAAAATATATTTTAATTCTATCCTTCAATAATATC
>NC_029791.2:110411296-110414225 GCF_000816755.2 Arachis ipaensis
AAATATTTATATTTTTATTTTGTGATTAGATTTTTAATAGCTAGTTTTTTTATATGAAAAAATATTAGTATTTTTGTTGAAAATGAGATTATTTGGTGTAATTACATGTGGATGAATTTTGCATGTGGAGAATCAATACGTAGGGTCCATGTTGCAACATGCAGAGTCCGTAGTACAATACGCAGGGTGCGTGTTAGACACGTGTAATCATCCTGACAATACACAGGATGCATGTTGGACACGCCTGGCAACATGCAAGATGTGTATTGCATACCTTTTTTGTACTTGCACAATATTGTAATACACTTTAAATATCAATATTCAATCAAAATACCATCTTTATCTCCATATTAAAAATAATTTATTTTTTAGTCCTAAAAATACTTATTTTAAAAGAAGATTAATAAAAAAAATTATTATAAAAAAATAAATTTTTTTTAACTTTTTCACACCTATTGTCTCCGTTTCAGTGTCATGTTCTGTCCTGTCTCTAAAAACAAACGCAGCCTTGAGGATTTGGATCGCATGCCACGTGGCTGTCCCCACTAAACAAGCCTGTTTCCAATAATCCAAAAGTGATTATCCATTCACTTTGTCACTATACAAAATTTCTCACATTAGTAGATCTAAACTTGCTATTTAAATTTAATTAGACTCAGTTTGGTTAAATAGCTTAATTAAATTTTTTTTAAAATAATAATTTAAATAATAAATATTTATATTAAAAATAATTTATAAATAAATTATTTTGTATTTAATTTTGTAATTTTAAAAATACTTATTTTAAAAAAATATGATAAAAATATTTTTATTATATGAGAATCATTTTTTTAACTTTTCTATAAATATTTGAATAATTTTTTAAAAAACTACAATTTAATTTTAAAAATTACACCAAATATTAATACTATAACTTTTTATAAATTTAAAATAATATAAAATTATTTATGGAGGTATCCAAACTCACCCTTAAAAGTCTTAACTAAATATACTAATGGAAGCAGTCCCATATGGCAGTGTACTTGACCGGAACATCATATTGCAATTGTTTTGACCAGAGATATAAATTAAAATATATAAACGATGCATATTGATGTCATATTGGTTTGAGTGGACACGAAACGGTAAGGTTCGTGGAAGGCTTGCAACTGGTTCAGAAGTTGCGTCGTATAATAGGTTAGTTGATGTCCTCTCTCTCTAACTTGGACCAGACCAATGTTTCGTTAAGCTACTATGAAGGGCAAGTTAAGCCAACATGGCGTGGAGTTTATTTTTTTTAACAATTATTCTCCACATACAATTTATTTTTTGATATAACTCTATACAAGTTATTTATATTTACGCGCGCACGTTCTTCTTCGTGCCGTTACTGCACTTCTTCTTCGTTATTTTTCTCTTTCGTTATCGTCGTCACCAACACCTCCTCCTCCTCTTCCTTTTTTTCCTCCTTTTTTCATTGGAATTTCTTCTCCACATACAAGTCATTTTTTGAAATAAATCTATACAAGTTATTTATATTTACGTGCACACGTTCTTCTTCGTGCCGTTACTGCACTTCTTTTTCTTCGTTATTTTTCTCTTTCGTTATCGTCGTCCTCCTCCTCCTCATCCTTTTTTTTCTCCTTCTTTTTTCATTGAAATTTCTTCTCCTCTTTTCTTTTCCTCCTTCTCCTCCATCATCAGTTATCTCGTTGTTGAAGATAATGAATAATTCATGTTCAGATTGTCAAGTGAACCAAAACAAAATTGATTATTGTTTTGAATCCAATTAAGTGGTTGAGGTGTAGTTCGATTCTAGTTAATTTTTTTGTTAGTAGTTTATGATTCTGTACGTAAATAATGTTTCATCATTGATAGTTTGAATCGAATGTAATGTAAAAGTTTTGCATTAAAGAAAATATTTTTCTGTATTTGCAGTAAATTTGGGTGTAACATGAAGATATTTGGATGTAACACGAAGATATTTGAGTGTATTGTTTAAGAATTTTCGGTGTATGTGTGCTGATAAATTCTGCATAATTCAAAACTCCTCTTCTTCCTCCTCCTTATCTTCTCCTGCTTCTTCTTCTTTTTCATCATCATCATCATCATCATCATCTTTTTCTTCTTATTCATCTTTTTTTTTTCTTGTTTTATCTTCTCAAGTTTCTTATTGTTTTACTCTTTTAATAAGAATAAAAAAAAAATTAAACAAAGAAGAAGAAACACATAGTGTTGCAAAATTACTTGGAGGAGGATGAACTTACATTCATTCAACTAAAAGAAAGAAAGAAAGAAGAAAAAAAAGAAGAAAATGCAGCATTAGAGGAAATATTTTTCTGTATTTGCAGTAAATTTTGGTGTAACACGAAGATATTTGGATGTAATGCGAAGATATTCGAGTGTATTGTTTAAGAATTTTTGGTGTATGTGTACTTATAAGTTCTGCATAATTCAAAACTCTTCTTCTTTCTCCTCCTCATTTTCTACTGCTTCTTCTTCTTCATCTTCTTATTTCATATTCTCATAATTCTTTTTGGGAGAAAATAATCAAACAAAGAAAAAAATATATAATGTTGCAAAATCAATAGAAAGAGGAGGAGAAAAAAAAATGCAGCAATAATAACAGTAATAAAAAACGATGATGAAGATGAAACACACGAAGAAAAATGAGAAAATAAAATAATTTCTTTTAGGATGAAGAAAATTTTATCTTATATTACTTTTGCTCAGGAGAACATAAAATTTAATCATTCACCGAATATAAAAAACTAAAAAAATACAGAATATGACAATATTCATTAGAGTAATTACTAACTAATCATTTGTGTATTTTAGAGAAAAAAAAAGGCCACTTGTATTATTATATTAGAAGCAATTTTATCAAAATTTTTCATAGTGAAAGTTGATAATTAATTTTTTATTAAATATAAAAATATTATGAGTAAAA
>NC_029791.2:110414386-110420957 GCF_000816755.2 Arachis ipaensis
TAGCATTTAATTAGTGAAATAAAATGATAATTTCACACTATTAGATGTAATCTCATATTATTAAAAATATTAATAATGACTAATTGAGGATTACAAATCACAAAATCTAATGGCTCCCTAATACTCCTATACATCAGGTGGCAGTGTTTTTCCCGATAAAGATTTTTGATATACATCGAGTGGTGGTAGATTTTTTTATGCTGGAAAAATGTTATGATTCTATATGAAACTAGTGAATTGTCCCGTGCGATGCACGGGTGATGAGCGGATAATTTATATCCTTTTTGGCATTGTTTTTACATAGTTTTTAGTATGTTTTGATTACTTTTTATTATATTTTTATTAGTTTTTATTCAAAAATCACATTTCTGGAATTTACTATGAGTTTGTGTATTTTTCTATAATTTCAGGTATTTTCTGGCTGAAATTGAGGGACCTGAGTAAAAATCTGATTTAGAGGCTGAAAAAGAACTGTAGATGCTGTTGGATTCTGACCTCCCTGCACTCGAAGTGGATTTTCTGGAGCTACAGAAGCCCAATGGGCACGCTCTTAATTGCTTTGGAAAGTAGACATCCTGGGCTTTCCAGCAATATTTAATAGTCCATACTTTTCCCGAGATTTGATGGCCCAAACTGACGTTCAAAAATAGCCTAAAACATCTTGGCGTAAAACGCCCAAACTGGCACCAAAGCTGGCGTTTAAATCCAGGAACAGCCTATGCACATGAAAGCGTCAATGATCAGCCCAAGCACACACCAAGTGGGCCCCAGAAGTGGATTTCTGCACTATCTGCACTTAGTTACTCAATTTCTGTAACCCTAGGCTACTAGTTTAGTATAAAAACTACTTTTAGAGATTTATTTTGGTCCGGGGCTGAATCTTTTGACATCCTTTGGAATATCTTTTGATCATTGTACATGTTTGGAGGCTGGCCTCACGGCCATGCCCAGACCTTTTTCACTTATGTATTTTCTACGGTAGAGTTTCTACACCCCATAGATTAAGGTGTGGAGCTCTGCTGTTCTTCATGAATTAATGCAATTACTACAGTTTTTCCTTCAATTCACGCCTACTTCTTCTCCAAGATATACTTTTGTTCTTAATTCAGTTAAGTCAGAATGAAGGGATGACTCGTGACAATCACCCAATCTTCGTTACTCGCTTAGCCAAGATCGCGTGCCTGACAACCACAAAGCGATCTACATGATGTTCAACGTAGTCATTGGACGATAGCTGGAGTATACTCTCTTGGATATCTAATACACGGACTGAGTCTGTGAGATTAATATCTTCGTGGTATAAGCTAGAACCATTGGCAGCATTCCTGAGATATGGAAAGTCTAAACCTTGTCTGTGGTATTCCGAGTAGGATCTGGGAAGGGATGACTGTGACGAGCTTCAAACTTGGTCCTATTCTGACACTAGCAGGAACCGACAGATGATTAGCCGTGCGGTGACAGCGCATATGGATTTGTTTTCATCCGAGAGGATCATACAGCTTGCCATGGAAGGAGGTAACGCATGGTTGGAAGAAGGCAATAGGAAAGCAGAGGTTCAGAAGAAACAAAGCATCTCCGTACGCTTATCTGAAATTCCTACCAGTGAATTACATAAGTAACTTTATCTTATTTTATATTTTACTTATATTTTAATTGTTAAAACCTCATAACCATTTGAATCCGCCTGACTGAGATTTACAAGGATGACCATAGCTTGCTTCAAGCCGACAATCTCCGTGGGATCGACCCTTACTCACGTAAGGTTTATTACTTGGATGACCCATTGCACTTGCTGGTTACTTATTGTGAAGAAGTGTTGAGATCACGTTCTCGTCGCGCACCAAGTTTTTGGCGCCGTTGCCGGGGATTGTTCGAGTTTGGACAACTGATGGTTCATCTTGTTGCTTAGATTAGGTAATTTTATTTTATGTTTAATATTTTTATTTTTATTTTCGAAAAAAATCATTCAAAAAAAATATCAATAATAATACTTAGTTTTCTAAAAATTCTTCAGAATTTTTAAGAATGAATTCTAGAGTTTCATCATGATCTGTTGAAGCCTGGCTGGCTGTTAAACCATGTCTAAATTTTTTTGGACCAAGGCTTCCACTTATCATTGCAGGAGCTTTTTTATTCCCATCAATTTGGTTGTTGTATGTAATGCTCTTCTGAAACTTGGCTGGCTATTGGCCATGTCTAATCTTTTAGACCGAAGCTTTCACATAAAGCTTGGCTGGCTATTAAACCATGTCTAAATTTTTAGACCGAAGCTTTAGACTAACATTGCATAATTCCTGAAATTCTTATTAAAAATTTTGAATTTCTTTATTTTCTTTTCCTGATTAATTTTCGAAAAATCCAAAAAATTTTTATAAAACCAAAAAAAAAAAAAAACCAAAAATTTTGTGTTTCTTGTTTAAGTCTAGTGTCAAATTTTAAGTTTGGTGTCAATTGCATGCTTTAATCTCTCTTTAATTTCCGAAAAATTCATGCATATGTTCTTCATGATCTTCAAGTTGTTCTTGATGATTGTCTTTGTTTGATCTTGTGTTTTTCTTGTTTTGTGTCTTTTCTTATTTTTCATATGTATTTTTGAATAATTAGTGTTTAAAGTTTAAAAATTTTTAAGTTTGGTGTCTTGCATGTCTTTCTTTTCTTAAAAATTTTCAAAAATAAGTTCTTGGTGTTCATCTTGACATTCAAAGTGTTCTTGGTGTTCATATTGACATTCAAAGTGTTCTTGCATGCATTTTTGTTTTGATCTTAAATTTTTATGTCCTGTGTCTTTTAGTTGTTTTCTCTCTCCTCATTAAAAATTCAAAAATAAAAAATAATATCTTTTCCTTATTTTGCTCATAAATTTCAAAATTTTGAATTGATTTAGTCAACAATTTTAAAAATTTGGTTGTTTCTTATTAATCAAGTCAAAATTTCAAATTAAAAATTTTTTTTATCTTTTTCAAAAATCAAATCTTTTTTATTTTTTTAATATTTTCAAAAATTTTAAAAATTTGATTTTCAAAATATTTTTCTTATTTTTGTTTCATATTTTCAAATTTATTACTAATAATTAATATTTTGATTTAAAAATTTCAAGTTGTTACTTGCCTATTAAGAAAGGATCAATCTTTAAATTCTAGAATCATATCTTTCAGTTTCTTGTTAGTCAAGTAATCAACTTTAAATTTCAAAAATCAAATCTTTTTAATTTCCTTTTCAAATCTTTTTCAAAATAAATTTCAATCATATATTTTTCAAAATCAATTTCAAAATCTTTTCTAACTTCTTATCTTTTCAAAATTGATTTTCAAATCTTTTTCAATTAAATACTTGACTTTTTTTTGTTTGATTTTAAAAAGTTTATTATTCCTTATCTTTTTCAAAACTACCTAACTACTTTTCTCTCTCTAATTTTCGAAATCTCCTCACCACTTTTTCAAAATTTTTTTTAATTAACTAATTATTTTAAATTTTAATTTAATTTTATTCCTTTTTATAATTTTCGAATACTAACCAATAATTAAAATAAAAATAAAAATATTTTCCTTTTATTTTAATTTAAAATTCGAATTCCCTCTCTCTCATATCTTTCTATTTATTTATTTGTTTACTAACACTTCTCTTCTTCTTATAATTCGAACCCTTTCTCCCTCTCTGTGTTCGAATTCTTCATCATCTCTCTTCTTCATTCTACTCTTCTATTCTTCTACTCACATAAAGGAATCTCTATACTGTGACATAGAGAATTCCTATTCTTTTCTGTTCTCTTCTTTTTCATATGAGCAGGAGCAAGGATAAGAACATTCTTATTGAAGCTGATCCGGAACCTGAAAGGAATCTAAAGAGGAAGCTAAGAGAAGCTAAAGCACAACACTCTGGAGAGAACCTGACAGAATTTTTCGAAAAAGAAAAAGAGATGGCCGAACCCAACAACAATGGTGGAGATGCAAGGAAGATACTAGGTGACTTTATTGCACCCTCTTCTGACTTCTGTGGAAGGAGCATCTCAATTCCTGCAATTGGAGCAAACAACTTTGAGCTTAAGCCTCAATTAGTTTCTCTGATGCAGTAAAATTGCAAGTTTCATGGACTTCCATTGGAAGATCCTCATTAGTTTTTAGCTGAATTCTTGCAAATCTGTGACACTGTTAAGACCAATAGGGTTAATCCTGAGGTCTACAGACTTATGCTTTTCCCCTTTGCTGTAAGAGACAGAGCTAGGACATGGTTGGACTCACAACCTAAGGATAGCCTAAACTCTTTGGAAAAGTTGGTCAATGCTTTCTTGGCCAAATTCTTTCCACCTCAGAAATTGAGCAAGCTTAGAGTGGAAGTCCAAACCTTCAGACAGAAGGAAGGTGAATCCCTCTATGAAGCTTGGGAAAGATACAAGTAATTGATCAGAAGGTGTCCTTCTGACATGTTTTCAGAATGGAGCATCATATGTATATTCTATGATGGTCTGTCTGAATTGTCCAAGATGTCATTGGACCACTCTGCTGGAGGATCTCTTCATCTGAAGAAGACGCCTGCAGAAGCCCAGGAACTCATTGAAATGGTTGCAAATAACCAGTTCATGTACACTTCTGAAAGGAATCCTGTGAATAATGGGACAACTCAGAAGAAAGGAGTTCTTGAGATTGATACTCTGAATGCAATATTGGCTCAGAACAAAATACTGACTCAGCAAGTCAATATGATTTCTCAGAATCTGTCTGGAATGCAAGCTGCATCAGGCAGTACTAAGGAAGCTTCCTCTGAAGAAGAAGCCTATGACCCTGAGAACCCTGGAATGGAAGAGGTGAATTACATGGGAGAATCCTATGGAAACACCTATAATCCTTCATGGAGGAATCATCCAAATTTCTCATGGAAGGATCAACAGAAGCCTAATCAAGGCTTCAGTAACAATAATGGTGGGAGAAATAGGTTTGGCAATAGCAAACCTTTTCCATCATCTTCTCAGCAACAGACAGAGAATTCTAAGCAGAGCCACTCCGACTTAGCAACTGTAGTCTCTGATCTATCTAAGACCACTCTCAGTTTTATGACTGAAGCAAGGTCCTCCATTAGAAATTTGGAGGCACAAGTGGGTCAGCTGAGTAAAAGAGTTACTGAAATCCCTCTTAGTACTCTCCCAAGCAATACATAAGAGAATCCAAAAAGAGAGTGCAAGGCCATAAATATAACCAACATGGCCGAACCTAGTGAGGAAGAAAAGGCAGTGATTTCTAGTGAGGAAGACCTCAATGGACGTCCTCTGGCCTCCAAGAAATTCCCTAATGAGGAACCAAAGGAATCTGAGGCTCATATAGAGACCATAGAGATTCCACTAAACTTACTGTTGCCATTCATGAGCTCTGATGAGTATTCTTTCTCTAAAGAGGATGAAGATATTGCTGAAGAGAAAGTTGCTCAATATCTAGGAGCAATCATGAAGCTGAATGCCAAGTTATTTGGTAATAAGACTTGGGAGGATGAACCCCCATTGCTCATCAATGAACTAAATGATCTGGTTCAACTGAAATTACCTCAGATGAAATAGGATCCTGGAAAGTTCTTAATACCTTGTACCATAGGCACCATGACCTTTGAGAAGGCTCTGTGTGACCTGGGGTCAGGGATAAACCTCATGCCCCTCTCTGTAATGGAGAAACTAGGGATCTTTGAGGTGCAAGCTATAAGAATCTCACTAGAGATGGCAGACAATTCAAGGAAACAGGCTTATGGACTTGTAGAGGATGTCTTGGTGAAGGTTGAAGGCTTTTACATCCCTGCTGATTTCATAATCCTAGACACTGGGAAGGATGAAGATGAATCCATCATCCTTGGAAGACCCTTCCTAACCACAGTAAGAGCTGTGATTGATGTAGACAGAGAAGAGCTAGTCCTTCAAATAAATGAGGACTACCTTGTGTTTAAGGCTCAAGGATTTTCTTCTGTAAACATGGAGAGGAAGCATGAAAAGTTTCTCTCAATACAGAGTCAAACAGAGCCCCCACACTCAACTTCTAAGTTTGGTGTTGGGAGGCCATCATTAAGCTCTAAATCTCTATGAAGCTCTCTAAGAGCTCACTGTCAAGCTATTGACATTAAAGAAGCGCTTGTTGGGAGGCAACTCAATGTTATTTAATTATATTTATTTATTTTCTATTGTTATTTTATGTTTTTCTTAGGTTGATGATCATGTGAAGTCATAAAAACAAATAAAAAATCAAAAATAGAATGAAAAACAGCATAAAAGAACAGCACACCCTGGAGGATAGGCTTACTGGCATTTAAACGCCAGTAAGGATAGCAGAATGGGCGTTTAACGCCCAGCCTGGCAGCATTCTGGAAAAAAACGGCAGAAATGGGCATCTAGCTGACGTTTAACGCCAGAAATGGGCATCTGGCTGGCGTTTAACGCCAGGAAAGGTAGCAGAGCTAGCTTTAAACGCCAGATTTGGCACAGAATGGGTGTTTGAACGCCAGAATGGTGCAGGAACTCAAATTTCTTGACACCTCAGGATCTGTGGACCCCACAGGATCCCTACCTACCCCACCTCTTCTTCTCTCCTCTTCACACCTT
>NC_029791.2:110421022-110497679 GCF_000816755.2 Arachis ipaensis
CCAAATACCCTTCACCTATCAAATCCTACCCTCTTCCCCACAGCCTCTTCACCACTCACATCCATCCATAATTAAACTCCACCTACCTCACCATTCAAATTCAAACTATTTCCCTCCTAAACCCAACCCCTCATACACGGCTACCCTCTCTCCCTTACCCTATAAATAACCCTCCTTACCACCTTCATCTTCACACAACATACACACTACTACCCCCCTGAGGTCCCCTTCAAGCTCAAAAAGAGTGAATATCTGGAGATCCGACATGAAGTTCGAAAAAGAGGTTGGAAAATCCTCACTAACCCCATTCAAAAAGTCAAGATCTTAATGGTTCAAGAGTTCTATGCTAATGCATGGATCACTAGAAACCATGACCAAAATATGAACCCAAACCCAAAGAATTGACTCACAATGGTTCGGGGGAATTACTTGGATTTTAGTCCAGAAAATGTGAGGTTAGCATTCAACTTGCCACTAATGCAAGGAGATCCTCACCCTTTCACTAGAAGGGTCAACTTTGATCAAAGGTTGGACCAAGTCCTTAGGGATATTTTTGTGGAAGGCGCTCAATGGAAGAGAGATTCAAGAGGTAAGCTGATTCAACTAAGAAGGCTTGACCTCAAACCCGTGGCTAGGGGATGGTTGGAGTTTATCCAACGCTCTATCATTCCTACTAGCAACCGGTCTGAAGTTACAATAGACCGAGCTATCATGATCCATAATATCATGAATGGAGAGGAAGTAGAAGTTCATGAGATCATATCCCTAGAACTCTACAAGGTGGCGGATAAGTCCTCTACTTTGGCAAGGTTAGCCTTCCCTCATCTCATTTGTCACCTATGCAATTCAGCTGGAATTGTCATAGAGGAAGACATCCTCATTGAAGAGGACAAGCCCATCACTAAGAAAAGGATGGAGCAAACAAGAGCATGAGAAAATTTCTCATCATGAAATCCCTGAGATGCCTCAAGGGATGCATTTTCCTCCACAAAACTATTGGGAGCAAATCAACACCTCCCTAGGAGAATTAAGTTCCAACATGGGACAACTAAGGATGGAGCACCAAGAGCATTCCATCCTCCTCCATGAAATTAGAGAAGACCAAAGAGCCATGAGGGAGGAGCAACAAAGGCAAGGAAGAGACATAGAGGAGCTCAAGCACTCCATAAGATCTTCAAGAGGAAGAACTAGCCGCCATCACTAAGGTGGACCCGTTCTTTAATTTCCTTGTTTTTATTTTTCTATTTTTCAAAAATTATGCTTTATGTTTTGTCTATGTTTGTGTCTTTATTACATGATCATTAGTGTCTAGTGTCTATGCCTTAAAGCTATGAATGTCCTATGAATCCATCACCTTTCTTAAATAAAAAATGTTTTTAATTACAAAAGAACAAGAAGTACATGATTTTGAATTCTATCTTGAAATTAGTTTAATTATTTTGATGTGGTAGCAATACCTTTTGTTTTTTGAATGAATGCTTGAACAGTGCATATTTTTGAATTTGTTGTTTATGAATGTTAAAATTTTTGGCTCTTGAAAGAATAATGAAAAAGGAGAAATGTTATTGATAATCTGAAAAATCATAAATTGATTCTTGAAGCAAGAAAAAGCAGTGAATAGAAAAAGCTTGCGAAAAAAAAAATGGCGAAAAAAAAGAGAAGAAAAAGAAAAAGCAAGCAGAAAAAGCCAGTAACCCTTTAAACCAAAAGGCAAGGGTAGAAAAAGGATCCAAGGCTTTGAGCATTAATGGATAGGAGGGCCCACAGGAATAAAATCCTGGCCTAAGCGGCTAAACCAAGCTGTCCCTAACCATGTGCTTGTGGCGTGAAGGTGTCAAGTGAAAAGCTTGAGACTGAGCGGTTAAAGTCGTGGTCTAAAGCAAAAAGAGTGTGCTTAAGAGCTCTGGGCACCTCTAATTGGGGACTCTAGCAAAGCTGAGTCACAATCTGAAAAGGTTCACCTAGTTATGTGTCTGTGGCATTTATGTATCCAGTGGTAATACTGAAAAATAAAATGCTTAAGGTCACGGCCAAGACTCATAAAGTAGCTGTGTTCAAGAATCAATATACTGAAATAGGAGAATCAATAACACTATCTGAATTCTGAGTTCCTATAGATGCCAATCATTCTGAACTCCAAAGGATAAAGTGAGATGCCAAAACTGTTCAGAAGCAAAAAGGCTACAAGTCCCGCTCATCTAATTGAAGCTAATCTTCATTGATAAGTTTGGGATTCATTGTATATTCTCTTATTTTTATCCTATTTTGATTTTAGTTGCTTGGGGACAAGCAACAATTTAAGTTTGGTGTTGTGATGAGCGGATAATTTATACCCTTTTTGGCATTGTTTTTACATAGTTTTTAGTATGTTTTAATTACTTTTTATTATATTTTTATTAGTTTTTATTCAAAAATCACATTTCTGGACTTTACTATGAGTTTGTGTGTTTTTCTGTGATTTCAGGTATTTTCTGGCTGAAATTGAGGGACCTGAGCAAAAATCTGATTTAGAGGCTGAAAAAGGACTGTAGATGCTGTTGGATTCTGACCTCCCTGCACTTGAAGTGGATTTTCTGGAGCTATAGAAGCCCAATTGGCACGCTCTCAATTGCGTTGGAAAGTAGACAACCTGGGCTTTCCAGAAATATTTAATAGTCCATACTTTGTCCGAGATTTGATGGCCTAAACTGACATTCAAAGACAGCCTAAAACATCTTGGCGTAAAACGCCCAAACTGGCACTAGAATTGGAGTTAAATGCCTAAACTGGCACCAAAGCTGGCGTTTAACTCCAGGAACAGCCTATGCACGTAAAAGCTTCAACGCTCAGCCCAAGCACACACCAAGTGGGCCCCGGAAGTGGATTTCTGCACTATCTGCACTTAGTTACTCAATTTCTGTAACCCTAGGCTACTAGTTTAGTATAAAAACTACTTTTAGAGATTTATTTTAGTCCGGGGTGAATCTTTTGACATCCTTTGGAATATCTTTTGATCATTGTACACGTTTGGATGCTGGCCTCTGGTGCACGAAATTGTGATCTCCAGGCTCGAACAAATCCTGGTAATGGCTCCAAAGCTTGGTGCTCTGATCTTATTTCGTAATTAGCTTAATTCATGTAGAACGGAAGTGTTTGTCAGGCACGCGTTCATAAGGGAGAAGGATGATGAGCGTCACACATAATCATAGAATATACTATAAATTCCAAACTATCAATGAAACAGAGTTTCAATCATATGAGCGGGACTTATAGCTTTTTGCCTCTTGAATAGTTTTGGCATCTCACTTTATCCATTGAGGTTTAGAATGATTGGCATCTATAGGAACTTCAGATTTCGAATAATGTTATTGACTCTCTTAGTTTAGTATGATGATTCTTGAACACAACTTCTTTATGAGTCTTGGCCGTGGCCCTAAGCACTTTGTTTTCCAGTATTACCACCGGATACATAAATGCCACAGACACATAATTGGGTGAACCTTTTCAGATTGTGACTCAGCTTTGCTAAAGTTCCCAATTAGAGGTGTCCAGGGTTCTTAAGCACACTCTTTGTTTTTGCTTTGGACCTTGACTTTAACCGCTCAGTCTCAAGTTTTCACTTGACACCTACACGCCACAAGCACATGGTTAGGGACAGCTTGGTTTAGCCGCTTAGACTAGGATTTTATTCCTTTAGGCCCTCCTATCCACTGATGCTCAAAGCCTTGGGATCCTTTTTATTTGCCCTTGCCTTTTGGTTTTAAAGGTTATTGGCTTTTTCTGCTTGCTTTTTCTTTTTCTCTTTTTTTTTTCTATATTTTTTTTTTCGCCCCCTTTTTTTTTTTTTCTGCAAGCTTTGTTCTTTGCTGCTTTTTCTTGCTTCAAGAATCATTTTTATGATTTTTCAGATTACCAATAACATGTCTCATGTTTATCATTCTTTCAAGAGCCAACATATTCTGTTCACGCATTCATTCAGAAGACAGAAAGCATTGCCACCACATTTAACTAATTAGAATTTCTCTTATTAAAACTCGAAATTTTATTGCCTCTTATTCAAAAGATCTACTACTTTATTCATGTTTGCTGATGATGAGAAAAATAAACTATAGCTTGTAAGATGGGGGAGGGAAATTTTTCGAAAATTATTTTGAAAAAGAGTTAGTGATTTTTGAAAATAGTTTTTGAAAAATGTTTAGTAATTTTTTTTTTAATTTTTTTTTTCGAAAATTTTTTTTTGAAATCAAAAATAAAAATTAAAAATAATTAGTTAATTAAAAAGAAATTTTGAAAAAGGGGGAAGATATTTTCGAAAATAGAGAGAGAGAGAGTTAGTTAGGTAGTTTTGAAAAAGATAAGAAACAAACAAAAAGTTAGTTAGTTAGTTGAAACATATTTTGAAAAAGATAAGAAGTTAGGAAGTTAGAAAAGATATTTTGAAAAGATATTTTTGAAAAAGATAAGATAAGAAGATATTTTTGAAAAGATATGATTGAAGTTAGTTTTGAAAAAGATTTGATTTTTAAAATCTCAATTAATGACTTGATTCATAAGAAATCACAAGATATGATTCTAGAACTTAAAGTTTGAATCTTTCTTAACAAGCAAGTAACAAACTTCAAATTTTTGAATCAAAACATTAATTGATTATGTTATTTTCGAAAATTTGTGATAAAAATAAGAAAAAGATTTTTGAAAAATATTTTTGGAATTTTCGAAAATAACTAAGAATTTTGAAAAAGATTTGATTTTTGAAAAAGATTTTTAAAAAGATAAGATTTTCAAATTGAAAATTTGATTTGACTCATAAGAAACAATTTGATTTTTTAAAAATTTTTGAAAAAGTCAACTCAATTTTCGAATTTGATGAGAGAAAAAGGGAAAGATAATTTTTTTGATTTTTGAATTTTTATGAAAAACATGAAAAATATGCAATGCATGAAATTTATAGATCAAAACAATGAATGCATGCAAGAATGCTATGAATGTCAAGATGAACACCAAGAACACTATGAATGTCATGATGAACATCAAGAACATATTTTGAAAAATTTTTTAATGCAAAGAAAACATGCAAGACACCAAACTTAGAATTCTTTAATGCTTATGCACTAAGGATTCAAGAATGCATATGAAAAACAAGAAAAGACACAAAACATGAAATCATCAAGATCAAACAAGAAGACTTACCAAGAACAACTTGAAGATCATGAAGAACACTATGAATGCATGATATTTTCGAAAAATGCAAGATGCATATGCAAGTGACACCAAACTTATGATATGACTCAAGACTCAAACAAGAAACACAAAAATATTTTTGATTTTTATGATTTTCAAATTTTTTTTTTTGGATTTTTATTTTATATTTTTCGAAAAATTATTTAGAAAAAGGAAAAATAAGGATTCCAAAATTTTTAATATGAATTCCAGGAATCTTGCCATGTTAGTCTAAAGCTTCAGTCCAGGAATTAGACATGGCTCACTAGCCAGCCAAGCTTTCAAAGAAAGCTCCAGTCCAAAACACTAGACATGGCCAACGGCCAGCCAAGCTTCAGCAGGTAGATCAGGAACAGTAGCAGGTGGATTAGCTCCAACTAGCTTGCTCTTGATAACAAATTGCAAGCCTCAGTCCAAAAGAATTTAGACATGGCTTTACAGCCAGCCAGGCTTCACATGCTTCATGAAACACTAGAATTCATTCTTAAAAATCTTGAATAAAATTTTTGAAAATATTTTTATTTTTTTCGAAAACAGATGAGAGATTTTTGAAAATATTTTTTTTTTTTGAAAAATTTTTGAAAACAAAACGAAAAGAAAATTACCTAATCTGAGCAACAAGATGAACTGTCAGTTGTCCAAACTCAAACAATCCCCGGCAACGGCGCCAAAAACTTGGTGCACGAAATTGTGATCTCCAGGCTCGAACAAATCCTGGTAATGGCTCCAAAGCTTGGTGCTCTGATCTTATTTCGTAATTGTCACAACTTCGATCATCCCTAAAAGTAACTAGATCCTACTAAAAACATACTAAAAACAATGTCAAAAAGCGTATAAATTATTCGCTCATCAGCCTCACGGCCATGCCCAGACCTTTTTCACTTAGGTATTTTCTACGGTGGAGTTTTTACACCCCATAGATTAAGGTGTGGAGCTCTGCTGTTCTTCATGAATTAATGCAATTACTACTGTTTTTCCTTCAATTCAAACCTACATCTTCTCCAAGATATACTCTTGTTCTTAATTGAGTTAATTCAGAATGAAGGGGTGACCCGTGATAATCACCCAATCTTCGTTACTCACTTAGACAAGATCGCGTGCCTAACAACCACAAAGCGATCTACATGATGTTCAACGTAGTCATTGGACGACAGCTGGAGTATACTCTCTTGGATATCTAATACACGGACTGAGTCTGTGAGATTAGTATCTTCGTGGTATAGGCTAGAACCATTGGCAGCATTCCTAAGATCCGGAAAGTCTAAACCTTGTCTGTGGTATTCCGAGTAGGATCTGGGAAGGGATGACTGTGACGAGCTTCAAACTTGCGAATGTTGGGCGCAGTAACAGTGTGCAAAAGGACAATGGTCCTATTCCGACGCTAGTGGGAACTGACAGATGATTAGCCGTGTGGTGACAGCGCATATGGATTTGTTTTCATCCGAGAGGATCATACAGCTTGCCATGGAAGGAGGTAACGCATGGTTGGAAGAAGGCAATAGGAAAGCAGAGGTTCAGAAGCAACAAAGCATCTCCATACGCTTATCTGAAATTCCTACAAGTGAATTACATAAGTAACTTTATCTTATTTTATATTTTACTTATATTTTAATTGTTAAAACCTCATAACCATTTGAATCCGCCTGACTGAGATTTACAAGGATGACAATAGCTTGCTTCAAGCCGACAATCTCCGTGGGATCGACCCTTACTCACATAAGGTTTATCACTTGGACGACCCAGTGCACTTGCTGGTTAGTTACGCGGAGTTGTGAAGAAGTGTTGAGATCACGTTCTCGTCGCGCACCAACGGGTATGGTAAGTTTAATGAAAAATATTCATTATGAAAGTGTTTGTATGTTATTAACATATATATGAGTGTTTTATAATAAATTGGATCGCTAATTAAAAATATTTAAATCATTTTAATTTCTGATAACATTGAAAGAGTATATATATGACTTTTTTAGTACAACAATTTAGATGAAAAAATTTCATACTTTTACATAAAGCAATACATACAGAAATTAACAATTTTCGTAGAACATAAATATTTAAAAAATACATGTTAAAAAGAATTTAAAATTATACATAATCAATAGACATTTTGGAAAACTTCTCTATAAACCACGTTGATGGTTGTATCTTTTGATTTGGCAGATTTATTCTCAATTAATACTGGTAACCCAGATTTTGATGTTACTCTTGAAAGAGCAACATAAAGTTGACCGTGTGTAAAAATAGGCTTAGGCAAATATAAACCAACAGTTGTCCAAGTTTGACCCTGAGACTTGTTAACAGTCATACAAAATGAGACAATTAATGGAAATTGTCTCCTTTGAAACCTAAATGGAATAGTTTGGTTATTGGGTATCATGTTCATGCGTGGTATTAGAACCACTTGACCTGCTTTTTCACTAATTAATGTAATGCATTCAACAACATGATTGCCCAACTTTCGTACCTGTAATCTTGTTCCATTGCATAACCCATTTGATTGATCAATGTTTCATAGTAACATAACCGGTACACCTTCTTTAAGAGTCAACTGGTGAGGCAGCAAACCAGAATAATTGATAGCATTCAGAACATCCGGTGTGATTGTATCTAACTCAGATTCCATGTTTCCTTCTTCTACACACAATGAATCAAAGCTAAGATAGGTCTTCTCCTCGCCCACTAAATATTTCATGGTGTGCTTGTTAACATCATTAACAATCTCAAGTGTAGGGGCAAGTATTGTTCTATCTCTGAAGTATGATGTATTATTTAAATTTAACAACAAATTTGGATACACAAAACAAACTAACTAATCGAAAGCTTCATTAGTATCCCGAATAAGGATGTCATTGAGAATGGTTACTTCGCTTTCTCCATCAGTTGAATCACCTACTAAACCATCACCAATACTTAGTAACCACGTTGTGAATTCAGAAATTTGCTCTAGTTGTGATTCGTTTGCTCCAACTGTAAGGTGCATGTTAATGGTCAGCTTCAAAACTTTGCAGAATTCCCAAATATATGATGAGTTTATGGAAGAGAGCATAATATCCTGTCGTGATCCCATTGGAATTACTGGAAGAATCTACCTAAAGTCACCTCCTAGCAAAACAACCTTCTCACCTAAAGGCAAATCTGGATTATAACATTTCTCATACCTTAGAATATCTCGCAAACATTTATCCAAAACTTCATAACATAGCTTATTCAACATTGGTGCCTCATCCCATATAATAAGCTTTGCTTTACATACCAGCTTAGCTAGAGAAGTGTTTTGCTTGATACAACATACAGAATCCTCATTTAGATCGAGCGGTATCTTAAATCTTGAATAAGTTGTACGACCATTGGGGAGAAATAAGGATGCAATCCCACTGGATGCCACATTCAGTATAATTTCACCTTTACTACGTATAGCAGCTGAAAGTGTCTTGTAAAGGTATGTCTTTCCAGTACCACCATATCCATATACAAAGAAGAAACCTCCAACATCTTCATTAACGGCCTGAATAATAGTATCTAATGCTGTTCGCTGATCTAAATTCATGTTGGGTAAGTTCCTTGACAACTCATCTCTTAAGTCAGATAAATCAAAGTTCATCTCGTCCATTACTAAACGATCTTCTATTCCATCTATAACATCCAAGGATGGGAGATGCATCTGATCATACTCCCTAAGCGATCTACTATTAGCTTGTAATTTTTCTTCAATCTTGTAAAGAGTTAGATTCAGAATTGCTCATCCGATAGTTGTAACCATTGTAAACTTAAATATGTACATGAGAATAAATAAAGTTTAAAAATATTACCTTCATAGTGTAGAACTTTCCTTTTAGAATATAGGATGTCTTCAGAAAGTATTGGAGAACATTTTTGCCAGACATTTAAAGGATTGGAGATGTTGTTTGATAGTAACAAAACAACAAAAGATCTCTAATGTAACTCGCAGAAGCCCATGTGCTTGCTTCTATCATAGCATCAATAAATTCTTTATCATCTTGCAATAGCCCTGACGCATAACACACTTCCTTGAAGGTGGAATGAACAACACCATCGACAGTTCGAAGATCGATGAAACTCATGCAACCTTTTTGTATGTTTAGTAGAAGTCTCAAGTAATAATCTTCTTCGTTACAACGGGGCTGACGTTAGGATTTTGCCAGTAAAGAATGTCATAAAAACAGTCGCGTTGTAGATATAGTCTCTAAACCGACAAAAATCCCTTCGTACAAACATTTTGGTTGTCACAAGTAACAAACCCCTTAAAATTGTTAACCGAGTATTTAAGCCTCGGGTCGTCTTCTCAAGGAATTGCAGGGAGGTATGTTCTTATTATTGGTTATGAGTCTTGTAAATTAGGGGTTTTAGAAAGTAAGGAAGCAGTATGTTGCATAAGAAGAATAAGATAAATAAATAACTATAAAATAAACTCTTGGCAAAGTATAAGAACTGGAAGTCCTATCCTTATCAATTGTGATGAGAATTGGATTTTAATCCCACTTGGTCAGCCTTTACTGAACAAAGGAAAGTTAAGTGGGCTGATTGGCTTGATTCTCAAGTCCTAGTCAACTCCTGTGGAGAGACTAGCTTTAGAACAATCCTAGTTCAATCAGAATCTGCCAATTTCAACCACTGTTTTATTTGACAGCTCAAGCGTCACCAATTACCTTAACCAAAGCCAAGAATGTAGAAAGCCAAATTAAAATCATAAATATCTGGAATACCTCAAATAAAATACATTCAAAGTAGTAAAATTTAACATGGAAAAGTTCATAAGCTAATTGGAAAAATAAATAAATAAAGAACCTGGGATTGAGAGTCACTCCTAAAACTAAGAGAAGTCCTAAATCCTAATCCTAAGAGAGAGGAGAGAACCTCTCTCTCTAAAAACTACATCTACTCCTAAAATTGTGAATGTGAGAGCCTCTCTATGAATGGATGAAGTTCCCCACTTTATAGCCTCTAATCTGTGTTTGCTGGGCCGCAAACTGGGTCAGAAACAGTCCAGAATTCGCTGGTTTCGAATTTTGCCACGCTGGATTTCCTTCATTGCGACGTGGCCGCATGGATCACGCGGTCGCGTCGCCTAGCATCAGGGGAACTATAGCATATTATATATCAAATCGAAGCCCCAGACGTTAGCTTTCCAACGCAACTGGAACCGCGTCATTTGGACCTCTGTAGCTAAAGTTATAGCCGTTTGAGTGCAGAGTTTATCAACCTCCTCACACTTAAACATTAGCATGTCCTCATACTAAGCTCAAGAGAAGCTATAAAGATGAAGAGGAAAGTAAGAGGGCATGAAATGCAACCTATCTATATGAATGTAACTACATGAAAAATGTTTCTACCTACTTGGTTAAAAGTAAATAAGTTCTCCAAGACAAACATAAATCAAATTCCACTAATTCAAATTATACAATAAAAAGCAAGTAAACTTGTAAGAAGATAGCTCATGAAAGCAGGAAACATAGAATTAAGCACTGAACCCTCACTGGTAGTGTATATCACTCTAGTCTCTCAAGTGTATAGGGTAAATCACTATACTCTTCCCTAGTCATGCTTTCTAAACCTTGTTCTTCATCTAACCAATCAACAAAAATTTAGTGTACCAATGCAAACATCATGAGGTCTTTTTCAAGGTTGTAATGGGGCTAAGGTAACGGTAAAGGTATATATATAGCTAAGTGAGCTATAAATTGAATCTTTGACTAGCCAAGCTCTCACCTAACATATATACACTCTATATAACTTTAAAATCATACCTAGCTACCCATAATTCCCACTTTTGTATGATTCCCACATGTACCAAAATTTTCTTTTTAATTTATCACATGTGCATTGATCTTTTATTAACTTAACATTGGGGTAATTTTGTCCCTTATTTATTTATATTATATATATATTTTTCTCTTTTTCTCTTTTTCTCTCTCTTTTTTTTTGTAGAGAAATAAACATCACTTATCAATGCACATGGATTTTTCTATTATTTTTCTATTTTGGTTTTTCATGAGTAGGTTCCCAAATTCCTAATATTCAAATAAATTAGAAACATGTTACATTCCCTTATCAACCCATGTTCCCAAAATTTCCCCACACTTATTTGCTATACAATCTCTATCTTAAACTAACCAAAGATTCAATTGGGATGATTAATTTATTTTCCGCTTAAGGCTAGTGATGTGGTTATAGAACAGAAGGGGATTAAAAGCTCAAGGGGCTAACAAAAGTGATGTAAAAGGTAGGCTTATTTGGAGTAAGTGAGTTAATAATCAAATATGGCCTCAATCATATGCAAGCATGTAAATATACTAAACAAAGGACATATAGACTGGAACAAAATACAGATTACAATCATAGAGAAGGAAACACACAGGAATAAAATATTTATGGTTAAATAATGTAACCATGTAAATAAGCTCGAAGTCTCACAGGTTGTGTGTTCTTTGGCTCAAAAACCATGTTCCAAATACAACTTCAAACAAGTTTAACACAAAAATTTTCATTTTAAATTAGTAAAATTTTTCAAAAATAGGGTCCTAAAAAGAATTTTATTACTTTAACCAAGTAGTAACTAAATGCACAAAATCAAATACTTATGCAAATGCAACAATGAACTAATAAAATAAAATAAAATATTGGTGTTGAAAAATAGGAAATAACTAACCCATGGAGATCGGTATCGACCTCCCCACACTTAAAGATTGCACCGTCCTCGGTGCATGCTAAGATGTGCAAGTGGATGGGGGTTGTGGTTTCTCAGCTGGGACTCTTTTTTGTTCCTTTCCTTGCTGTTAATTTGGAAATGGCTTTCTCTTTTCCTTTCTTGGTGGCCATCCTGAAAAAGAGAAGAGAAAGTAAGTTAAAATCAAAGAGATATATATAGCAAAGAAGAGAACGGAAAAGGTGGTGATGGATGCACATTAAGATATAACTGACATTAACACATGCTCGCGAGTACATGTGAAAAGCCATCAATGGAAAATAGCTAGTGCATATAAGGACAAGTGAATGCAAGGTGTTTATTGGCATGCCGGCAAAGGGCATGAGTAGCATAGACCAAGCATTACTTGTAATAAATCACCATGTTTGTATTGACAATTATATTCAATTAATAAAATAGTAAAGGGAGTTTATGAAAAGCAAGCATTGAATAGTATAAAGTAAAATAGAGAAGTGCATAATGCCATATGAGCTTTTTCACAAACACATAGCATGCATAGTAAATAAGCTAATGAAAATAATAAATTGAACATGCAAGAAACCCTTTAAAAATAAAAATATATAATTGTCAAATAATTCCTCTAATAATCCACAAGTAAAATATAGAAATAATGACCCAAAGAAATTTCTAACACCAATGAAAATAATGCAATAAATGAAAGTATACAAATAAATTAAAATAAAATAAAGAGAAAAATAAGAAGAATGAGAAGGGAAAGAAGATAAGAAAAGAAGAAGAAAGAAATAAGAAAAGATAAAAAAATAAGGATTAGAGAAGAAAAGGTAAGAAAATTGGCTGATCTGGATATTCTGTGCGCCGCTTGTGATGCGGACGCGTGAGTGACGCGGTCGCGTGGTGCGCAAGAAGGTCAGGTGATGCAGACGTGTGGGTCACACGATCGCGTGGCCTGTTTTGTACGATTGGCGCGAGTGCAGCCTCGTACCAGCGCAACTCTCTGTTCGAAACTCTTTTTGCCAAAATTCTGGGTGACGCGATCGCGTGGGTGACGCGATCGCGTGGGTGACGCGATCGCGTGAATGGCCTTATCTTCAATATGACGTGGACGCATGGGGCACGCGTTCGCGTGGGAGGGCTTGGGCTTCCAGCACGAGTCCAGCCCAACTCCAGCACAACTTTCGGCCATGCACCCTTTTTACGCCGATTTCAGGTCACGCGGCCGCGTGGGTGACGCGGTCGCGTGGGAGGTCAAAGTTCCCATGTGACGCGGACGTGTCGGCGATGCGGTCGCGTGGGGCGATTTGTGCCACTGGCACGCCTCCAGCCACGCTCCAGCGTGACTCTCTATTCATTTTTATTTTTCTCCCCTCTCCTTGCGACGTGGACGCGTCGCTGATACGGTCGCGTCGCGTGGCATTTTTTTTTATCTGAAAAAAAAATGAAGAATGCAGTGTTAATATGAATGTGATGCAAAACTCCAGGTTCAATATAATAAAATAAAACTAGAAAACAAATAAAACTAAATAAAAATGAAAATGGAACGATTATACCATGGTGGGTTGTCTCCCACCTAGCACTTTTAGTTATAGTCCTTAAGTTGGACATTTGATGAGCTTCCTGCTATGGTGGCTTGTGCTTGTACTGATCCAGGAATCCCCACCAATGTTTGTACTTCCAATGGCCTCCAGGATCCCAAACTAGGCGCAGAAAGCCTTCAAGCAAGTTGAAGCAAGTGACAAGGCCCCAAGAGTGTTGATTTCTAGACTGAATTCCGGGGTCCCAGACCTTGTCTTTGCACCCGTCTTTTGGTTGAGCAATATTGTTCCATCCGGGTGGCAAGCAGTCTGAATTCTCACGTAAGCGGCCAAACAACTTCCTAGATCCATTTAGTTGAGCTTTACACCAACCTTTGCATTTAAACTTTGAGCACACAACCATGTTGAACTTTGCTTGACAATTCTTATCACTGGCCATCTTCCTCTTACTCTTAATGCCACAAAGAGCTCTAAGTTGACCATCCGTCTCCAGTAGCCCATATTCAAGTGGGATTAGAAAGCTATGGGATATGAATTTTACCCACTTGAATGTTGTGAAGGATGATGGCAACTTAGGGGGAGGGGTTTCCAACAACTTTGGCAAGGTAATGTCAAGCTCCACTCCCTTGTGCTCTTCTTTGACATCTTCTACCTCTTGATCAACCTCTACAAAATCTTCAACCATGATCTGCCTTGGAGGTTGTACGCTCTTCTCAACATCAACATCAAACACCGTGGAAGGAGGCTCTGTGACTGGACTTTCCAATGGAGGTACAGCATCTCTTAAGTCTGCAACTACTTCTTCCTTCTTAATAATTGCTGCTTTGTCCAGTTGTTTAAGTATAAAATCGTACTCATCCTCGATGTTTTTCTTTCCATGACAACTCCTTTCAACTATTTTTTCATCTTTAAGGGTCTCTCCTACCCTTACCCGTAGGGCCTCCTCTAGCTCTTTATGAAGTATGGATTCGCGAAGATGATTCCTTCTTTCCTGTTCCATATCAATAGCATAATTGGGATCATCTTGCTCTTGGATTGATGGATGTGGGTGCTCTTCCATGGATGGTGGTGATGGGATGGAGAGATTATTCTGTGGTTGACAAGGAAGTGCACTAGAGCTTGAGAGTTGATTGTTGAAGGTATTTGGTGGTCTGATTTCGGTGAAGAGAGCTTGTATAGTAGAGTTTAGATCGGCAAGTGCTTTCTCCATGGAGATTTGGGGTGGATCTATGTATGGTTTATTTGGTTCATAAGGTGGTTGGTATGGTAGATGTGGGTTAGGGTCATATGGAGGTGAATGGTGGAAAGGGGCTTGTGAGTATGGTAGTCCAAAGTCATGTTGAGGAAAGGGTTCATAGGCATATGGTGGTGGTTGTTGATAGTTCACTGGAGGTGGTTGTTGCCATGAGGGTTGATCAAATCCTTGTGGCTCCTCCCATCTTTGATTGTTCCAACCTTGATGCCTGTTCTCATTGTAAATTCTTCTTCCTGCAACATTATTGTAACCAGACTCATAGCCAAAGGGGTGAGAGTTCATAGTAGTAAATAAAAATTAAAAATAAAAATAAAAATAAATATAAATTAAAAGGTTATTTAAATTTTGAATTTGAAAATTAAATTTTAAAATTTGAAATTTGAAATTTGATTTTTGAAATAAGATAAGATAAGATAAAATTTTAAAAAAATAAAAATCTGAAATTTTTTTTTCGAAAAAAATTAATTAAAAATATTTTTGAATTTAATAAGGAAAGAGAAAAATAATAAAATGACACCAAATTTCAAATTTTTAGATCAAAATGAAGAAAACAACTAAGAACAGCTTGAAGGTCAAGATGAACGCGAAGAACAACTCGAAGATCAAGATGAACACTAAGAACAAATTTTTGAAAAATTTTGTAGTAAAAACCAATAACCTCTTAATTTATGAAAAAGCAAAAAAATAAAAACAAAAATAAAAACAAATAAACAAGCAAAAATAAAAAATATTTACAATAACCAATAATAAGGCACACGTTTGCAATTCCCTGGCAACGACGCCATTTTGACGTTAGGATTTTTGCCAGTAAAGAATGTCATAAAAATAGTCGCGTTGTAGATATAGTCTCTAAACCGACAAAAATCCCTTCGTACAAACGTTTTGGTTGTCACAAGTAACAAACCCCTTAAAATTGTTAACCGAGTATTTAAGCCTCGGGTCGTCTTCTCAAGGAATTGCAGGGAGGTATGTTCTTATTATTGGTTATGAGTCTTGTAAATTAGGGGTTTTAGAAAGTAAGGAAGCAGTATGTTGCATAAGAAGAATAAGATAAATAAATAACTATAAAATAAACTCTTGGCAAAGTATAAGAACTGGAAGTCCTATCCTTATCAATTGTGATGAGAATTGGATTTTAATCCCACTTGGTCAGCCTTTACTGAACAAAGGAAAGTTAAGTGGGCTATTTGGCTTGATTCTCAAGTCCTAGTCAACTCCTGTGGAGAGACTAGCTTTAGAGCAATCCTAGTTCAATCAGAATCTGCCAATTTCAACCATTATTTTATTTGACAGCTCAAGCGTCACCAATTACCTTAACCAAAGCCAAGAATGTAGAAAGCCAAATTAAAATCATAAATATCTGGAATACCTCAAATAAAATACATTCAAAGTAGTAAAATATAACATGGAAAAGTTCATAAGCCAATTGGAAAAATAAATAAATAAAGAACCTGGGATTGAGAGTCACTCCTAAAACTAAGAGAAGTCCTAAATCCTAATCCTAAGAGAGAGGAGAGAACCTCTCTCTCTAAAAACTACATCTACTCCTAAAATTATGAATGTGAGAGCCTCCCTATGAATGGATGCAGTCCCCCACTTTATAGCCTCTAATCTGTGTTTGCTGGGCCGCAAACTGGGTCAGAAACAGTCCAGAATTCGCTGGTTTCGAATTTTGCCACGCTGGATTTCCTTCATTGCGATGCGGCCGCATGGATCACGCGGTCGCATCACCTAGCGTTAGGGGAACTACAGCATATTATATATCAAATCGAAGCCCCGGACGTTAGCTTTCCAACGCAACTGAAACCGCGTCATTTGGACCTCTGTAGCTAAAGTTATAGCCGTTTGAGTTCAGAGAGGTCAGGCTGGACAGCTTAGCAATTTCTCCAACTTCTTGCATTCCTTCTAATTTTGCATGCTTTCTTCCCATCTTCCAAGCCATTCCTGCCTTATAATATCTGAAAACACTTAACACACATATCAAGGCATCTAATGGTAATAAGAGAGGATTAATAATAAGCAAATATAAGATCAAAGAAGCATGTTTTCAATCAAAGCACATAATTAGGAAGGCAAATGTAAAACCATATAAATAATATGAATAAGTGGGTAAAGAGTTGATGAAATCCACTCAATTGAGCACAAGATAAACCATAAAATAGTGGTTTATCAGGGGCACATGCGTCAATCGACCAATTGAAAAACCTTGCTGCCTTGGCATCCACATGGATATGTCATCCTTCCATACAAATCTATTAGGAAATTGGCTATACGTTAGAGATCTACCAAACGGAAACAATTGATTAGCCAGCATCCATGCTAACAACGTCGTGAGCTTGCCATCTACCCTTTCTATAACATCAATGATGTTTTCATCATCCTTAAAGACCGCTGGATGTTCATTAGGTAAATGGAATGGTAATCTAATGACCGAAGGTTCTTTTTGTTGTATGTCATACCCAAATACCCTCTAAGCAGCCTCACATGCTGCTATGTATCTATAGTCATAACATACGTATTTCATCAACAACCTATTGACAATCACCATCACTTGTTGATTGATAAAAAGCCGATGTAACTCTGTCATTTCCCTTGTGAATGTATTTGAAAAGATATTTTATTGCAGAAGTCTGACACGTATGTTCCATATTAATATGGCAACCATATTTTAACACCAGTGACGGGTTGTATGGAACAATGTAACAATTGTCAAGTTCAACATTCTTCTTATAAATTGAGCGACCGTTATCAATCCTTCTATATTTCAAAAATCCAGCCCCATCAATGATAGTCCTCGTTCGAAATGGCTTCGGATAGAACTTAGAGCAATGTCTGTTGATCATGCAAGGACTTTTTTTGTTATGATGACCACACGGTCCATGCACCATGAACTTCTCTACTGCTGCATATAGTTTAGGCCTCCGTATCTTATCTGGTATCTCAGCAGAAATCAACTTGTCAATTTGATCTGGTGATTTAGGTGTATGATTTGGATCCATGAACAACTGAATATAAGCATGTGGTAGTCCGTATTTTTGGAATTCTACTGTGCACACATCTGTCATAAATAACACCTGTTAACAATATTACATGAAAGTTAAGTAAATAACAAAACTTGTATACTTACAAGCAGATATCTTGCCAAAGAATTTCCCTTGCTTAAAGTCCATAATAAGCTCATTCAACTTTATGTGAATTCTAGAGACAATGTCAGGACGATCTTCCACTTTAAGACCTGTGTCCTTTAGTAGACGTTTTATTTCATCCCATTCAGGATTGCATGTTATAGTGATAAAATAACTGGGATATCCTACATATTTGCAAATTGCAAAAGCATCTTTACAATTGTTAAACATGTATCTTGGTCCACCAGTGAAACTGCTTGGAAGTATTATACGTTGACCGGTAGCGACAGCATTTGCTTCACCTCGAACCAATGACTCATGTAGTGCACTATACTTGTCAACCCTCAATTTTGGTTGGTTATTCCTTATGAAGTTGAGACGTTCAGACTCTATCATTGTGTAAGCATCCACTAAGAACTGTTGAAATAATCTTCGAGAATAAAACAAAATTGGAGAATCTTCGAATCTCATTGAATTCGATATGAGAAGAACTCTCTCTTGCTTATATTCTTTCTCTTGTATAACGACTCCCGTATCTTGTTGAAGTTCAATGCCTGGTCTAAAACCATCTTCTCCGTATGGAAAAATTAATGGATATTGAAGTGGTAAGTACAACGGGTGAAGAACATCAATGCTTTGTAATTTCTTGGAAGTGGATTCAATGATTATATCTCTTTCTAGAATTAATTCATCAATGTCTCCAACAATTAAAATAGCAACCTCGGAAGCTGTTGGTAAGTTGTATACTCTTCCATCCTTAACCCGGTTATGAATAAGCTTCATCCTAATATTTGCATGATTCTCGGTATTATATATCTCTGGCAGAACGAAAAATTTTTGCAAGATGATTATGATTGTTGATAAACCCTGATTTTATGGTTTATCTTGTGCTTATTTTAGGGGATTTTATCACCTTTTTCCACATTTATTCAATGAAATAGCATGGTTTTGTAATTCTCCCTTGAATTATGCTTAAATGTGAAAACATGCTTTTTAGGCCCTTAAGTTGGTGATTTTAATTTACTTTAATTCCATTCGATGCCTTGATGTGTTTGTTGAGTGATTTCAGGTTCATAA
Source organism: Arachis ipaensis (assembly GCF_000816755.2). NCBI lineage: Eukaryota > Viridiplantae > Streptophyta > Magnoliopsida > Fabales > Fabaceae > Arachis > Arachis ipaensis. Next base: position 110,439,896 of record NC_029791.2, read on the forward strand.
GGTAAGTATTGAATGGAAGGAATGAGGAGAAAAGCATACAAAGTAGAGAATGCATGAAGAAACAAAGATTGGGAATGCATCAATGGGCAGGCACGCGTACAAGACGCGCACGCGCAGAGGTGATTTCACATAAGGACACGCACCTGTACAAGGTGCGCACGCGCAAAAGTGGTTTTGCATAGACACGCGCACGCGTACATGCCGCGTTCGCGCGGATGAAGAAACAGCCAATCGACACGCACGCGCATATGGCGCATACGCGCCGATACTCTCACGTGACCTACTTAAAGGCAAAATGCTGGGGACGATTTCTGAGTTGCCCAGGCCCAAATCTAACTTGTTTCTGAGTGTATTTCATGCAGAATTGAAGTCCAAGCAAGGGGGGAGCAAATTAGTTAGCCAACATGAGCCTTTAGTTAGTTTTCTAGAGAGAGAAGCTCCCTCTTCTCTCTAGAATTAGGTTAAACTGTTAGAGATCCATGTTTAATTTCTTGCTTTTATCTTGTTTCTTTTATAATTTCTCATGTCTATGTCTTGATCTCTTTAGTTGTAATGTTAATATCTCATTTTGTCTTCTTTTGTGATGATGAACTCATGTTGGATTTGGTTTACAATTAATGCAATTTGATGTTGATGTTTCTTTCATGATTGATCTTGCTTGTTATTATTGATTTCTCGCTTATGAAGTTATGGGTCTCCTTGAATTTTGCATTTTGTGATGTTTACTTTTATTGCACATTAGGTGTTTGACATAATGCTTCCTACAATTTTGAGTAGTTCTCTTGACCCTTGGCCTAGGCTAAGGGGATTGAGTGATCTTGAGTCCTTGGGCTTTGTTGAATTGGTGATTTTAGAACCCTTGGGGATCAATTTGATAACCATTGACTCTAGCATACTACTAAGTCAATTAGTAGCTAGGTTGGGACTTATGGATTGATGTTGATCAAGACATTTGATGTACTCCAAGCCTAGGAGTAGACATTACGTACTTAAGGCTTTAGTGAGTAGACCTAATGAGCTCGGTTCCGTATAATTATCAAAGTTTGAATTGTTGGCAAGGATAGTGATCTCAATTACCTAAGTCTTAGCCAAGAGTCCTTTATCTTGCTTTCTTTAATTGCCTATTTGATTTACTTTTCTTGCCATTTAAGTTCTTGCTCTTTTATCAACCAAACCCCCTTTTACCCCTTCGTAGCTAATAATTGACCACTTCATTGCTTTCCTCGTGAGACGACCCGGAGTCTAAATACTTCGGTAAATTTTCATTGGGGTTGTACTTGTGTCAAAACTACATATTTTAATTTGATGCAAGAGTTGTTTGTTGGTTTAGAGCTATGCTTACAACGAAGTAACTCGTTTCTTTAGGAAGAAAATCTAGACCGACAACAAATTTTTGCTACCAAATTAATGGCGCCGTTGCCGGGGATTGCAATGGTGCTATGTTATTAGCTATTGTGTATATTATGAATAGCTTGATTTTTGGTTTGTTTGTCGGCTTTTGCTAGTTATAGGATTTTGTTTTCTTTGTTTCTTATTAGTTTTATTTTTGTTTTCTCTTATCACCATGAATTCTCATCCTTTTGGCTTTGAGTGTAGTTCAAACTATGTTGTAGGGAATGGAAGCTTCAATGAGGATGTACATCAAGGATTTGGAAATCAAAGATGGGAGGAACCCCAAGCCCAGGGACAACCTTCTTGGCAACAACCTCCTCCGAACTCATATGGGTATAATCCCGATCCTAATGTATACCAATCCAATGTGTGTGATGACCCTTATTGTGATTGTCAACCACAACTACCACATGCATATGAACCTCCGCAACATAATTTTGAACCACCCTACTCACAAGCCTATTATCACCATTTACCTCCATATGATCCCAACCCATACCCACCATACCAACCACCATATGAACCATATCTAGAACCACTACCTTTCCAATACCAATACTCCCATGAACCATAAAGTCCATACACACCACCACAAGAATTCCACCAATATGAACCACCTTCCAATTATAACAACCTTCCCTCAAACAATAAACCCTCTCTTTCACCCTCACCTCCCGATGAAGCCCCCATGTTGGAATTGAGAGATCTTGAATCTCATATCTTAAGGCGACAAGAGGAGGATGAGAAGAAGTTCGCAGAGTTAAGATAAAAAATGGCTATCATGGTAGAAGCCATTAGTAACATGGTCTCATCTCGCCTAAGCCTATGCGATCAAGGCGCTCCCATTGTTGAATATGGGGGGAGCAAATTAGTTAGCCAACATGAGCCTTAGTTTTTTAGAGAGAGAAGCTCCCTCTTCTCTCTAGAATTAGGTTAGAATTAATTAGGTTAAATTGTTAGAGATCCATGTTTAATTCCTTGCTTTCATCTTGTTTCTTTTATAATTTCTCATGTCTATGTCTTGATCTCTTTAGTTGTAATGTTAATCTCTCATTTTGTCTTCTTTTGTGATGATGAACTCATGTTGGATTTGGTTTACAATTAATGCAATTTGATGTTGATGTTTCTTTCATGATTGATCTTGCTTGCTATTATTGATTTCTCACTTATGAAGTTATGGGTCTCCTTGAATTTTGCATTTTGTGATGTTTACTTTTATTGCACATTAGGTGTTTGACATAATGCTTCCTATAATTTTTGAGTAGTTCTCTTGACCCTTGGCCTAGGCTAAGGGGATTGAGTGATCTTGAGTCCTTGGGCTTTGTTGAATTGGTGATTTTAGAACCCTTGGGATCAATTTGATAACCATTGACTCTAGCCTACTACTAAGTCAATTAGTAGCTAGGTTGGGACTTATGGATTGATGTTGATCAAGCCATTTGACGTACTCCAAACCTAGGAGTAGACATTACGTACTTAAGGCTTTAGTGAGTAGACCTAATAAGCTTGGTTCTGCATGATTATCAATGTTTGAATTGTTGGCAAGGATAGTGATCTCAATTACCTAAGTTTTAGCCAAGTGTCCTTTATCTTGCTTTCTTTAATTGTCTATTTGATTTACTTTCTTGCCATTTAAGTTCTTGCTCTTTTATCAACCAAACCCCCTTTTACCCCTTCATAGCTAATAATTGACCACTTCATTGCTATCCTCGTGAGACGACCCGGAGTCTAAATACTTCGGTAAATTTTCATTGGGGTTGTACTTGTGACAAAACCATATATTTTAATTTGATGCGAGAGTTGTTTGTTGGTTTGGAGCTATAATTACAACGAAGTAACTCCTTTCTTTAGGAAGAAAATCTAGACCGACAACAAATTTTTGCTACCAATTGTCTAACATTTCCTTGAGATGGTACACAATCTCACTTTCAACAGTGTTTGAAGAATCAACATTACTGGCATAAAATTTAAAATTAAAAAAAATAAATAAAACTTGACGTATTACAAATTAAGTATTAATTTATGAAAAAAATTAGTAACTTGATTGAAATGTGTACCTTACAGCAGATACGCAATTTTCAATTTCATTCTCCGTATCATAAATATAAAGTTGTGCAAATCTGGGCCTATCATTTTCGATTGGAAGTAAACTACCAATTGAATGATAATTTTGCCCACTAATTGAAAATGTAGGTGGAGCTGATCCATCGTTCAAAGTGGGATTTATTTTTCCAGCCATAGATGTGAAAGCAAACATAGAATTAAACTTACGTATGTGTTTCCGAAAGTATTTTCCTTTCTCATTATCTGTACAGTGCAGGTCTTGAAGAATAATAGGAACTTCTCTAAGAAATGGAAGTTCAACCTTTCTATTTATGCAACATAAACCGAACTTTACAATTTTATTTTTCTTACTTTTGGAAAGTCTTTCAGCATCCCACATTGTTGCTTTACAATAAATGCAGAAATAAACAGGATCACCAGCATCCCACGTATATGAAGGTGTACAAATTTATATTTTGTATAATAGTGAACAAATATTAATGAAATTGGAATAAAACATCAAATTTAAAAGAAAAATATATTTTACCTTCTTCATATGATGGAATAACACATGCAGAAGAATCTCCAGCGTCACCATCTATAAATATTTATTAGTTTAATTATAGAAAATTACTGCCGTTAATTTTTTTTTTGGTACCAAACTATTAATATTGTCAAAAATTAAGTATAAGTACCTTCACAATCATACGAATCATCATGATCAATGATATCGGTCTCTATAACAATGTCATCAAATACGTCTACCACTGAAACCAATTTATAGACGATGGCAATAATATTTGTATTCATTATAAAAATAAGGAATTGAAAAATAATAACAAATTAAAAATAAAACCTTCATGATGTTGATAATCTTCTAGAACTGCAGGGAAGATATTGGTGGTTCGTTGAAGAGGTAAGTTGCCCGTTTTTGTCATTTGTATCACGAACATCCATTTTATACTTCAATATTGTACTGTTCAACCAAGAGAAATTTATAGTAACGGTCATTCGCTTTCAGACATAATTTGGACTACAGAAAAAATAACTAAGTTTTATATAAACAAATAAATATGATATATTTTAAATTTATAATAACATCATATGATAAAGGTATATTTAGAAAAAAAAATTACCCATGAGGTGTATTCACTTTGGAAATACTTGTCATATGTGGAGATAAATTGTTTATGTAAGAACTTGCAGAAGGCTGGTGTCCAATACTTTTCATTAAAGAAATTGAATTCTCTTTGCCAGGAATAGTTATTGTGGATTGTATTAAAAATTTTGCAGAGCAATTTACTAACAAAATTAAAATATGAAAATTGTTAGTTTATTATTTATGAGTAAAACTCAAGATAATATTGATAACTAAACTTTTAGAGTGATTTTGTTGAAACTAACCGATTCAATTTATAAAAAAAAAATTCAAACAAACCAATAAAAGTGAACATAGAACAAAACTAGAAACTAAAAAACCCAAAAAATATCTTTTTGCCCTTTTTTTTCCGGTTCGGTTTGGTGGTAGAGAAAAATCTAATGAAACAGAACGGAATAGGTAATAGTAAAAAAACCCCAAAATTACACCCCCTAAGTGACCTAACCCTAACCTCCTCAATCATTTCCTCTCATAAACAAAGATAATACTACTCCAGCGCTCAAACTCAATGTCACACGGTCCTATTGTACTTTGAATTGCGTACGCGGCACTTTCCTCTTCCTATTCTTTCCTCGTAGCGCCATTCTCTGTCCGGTGTCCCCCCCGGGCATGACTCCCTGAAGGCCGCAACAACTATCAGTAGCACATCGTCGTCCTCGTGGCGCCTCTCTATCTCCATCCGCCTCCACGCTGTTGATAAACCCCTATTTTATGATTCATCTTGTGCTCAAATTGAGTGTTTTTATCAAATCTTCACCCACTTATTCATATGAATTGCATGATTTTACTTTTCTTTCCTTATTTATATATATATATATATATATATAAACATGTTTTTCATGCTTTAAAAATATTAAATTTAATTATCCTTCATTACCATTCGATGCCGTGATCTGTGTGTTAAGCATTTTCAGGCTTCATAGGGCAAGAATGGCTTAGAAGACAGAAAGGAAACATACAAAAATGGAAGGAAAACACAAAAATGGAGTTTTGAAGAAAAGACAACGACGCGTACGCATGGACGACGCGGACGCGTGCCTAGCGCAAAATGGAAGTGACGCGTACGCATGGACAACGCAGATGCGTGCCTTGAGCAGAATGCAAATGACGCGTACGCATGACTGACGCGTACGCGTGACAAGGAAAACTCCCAGATGACGCGAACGCGTGACCCACGCGAACGCGTGACAGACACCACGTGCAGGAATCTGCAGAAAATGCTCTCAGCGATTTCTGGACCCTTTTTTGGCCCAGATCCAAGCCCAGAAACACAGAATAAAAGTCAGAGAATAGAGGAATCAAAGAGAAAAGGAATCATACATTCAGAACATACAATTTTAGGTTTTAGATGTAGTTTTTATAGAGAGAGGCTCTCTCCTCTCTCTTAGGTCTTAGAATTAGGATTTCTCCTATTTTATGATTATTTCCTCATATTAGGTTCAATGTTTCTGACTTTAATTTATGTTTCTATTCTACTTTTATATATTCTAATGCTTTTACTTGTATCTGATTTATATTGCCAAATTGGCTTATGAACCTTTTCATGTTAAGATTTGAATATTCTATTTAATGTAATTTGAGGTATTTCAGATTAATGATTGTTTTATTCTATTTATGAAGCTTTCAATTTAAATTAGATTTTTTTCCTTTTGGTTTTGGTTAAGTAATTGGTAACACTTGAGTTATTAGACTCAACAGTTGATTGAAAATTGGGATTGCTGATTGATTTGGATCCCTCTAAATCTAGTCTTTCCATAGGAGTTGACTAAGACTGAGGAATCAAGTTAATTAATCCACTTAACTTACCTTTATTTAGTAAGGGTTAACTAAGTGGGAGCAAAAATCCAATTCTCATCACACCTGATAAGGATAACTAGGATAGAATTTCCAGTTCTTATACCTTGCCAAGAGTTTTCTTTATGATTATTAATTTATTTTCCTTGCCATTTAAATTACTTGTTCCCTATTTCAAAAACCAAAAAATATACAAAATTTCATAACCAATAATAAACACACCTCCCTGCAATTTCTTGAGAAGACGACCCGAGGTTTAAATACTTCGGTTATAAATTTATTGGGTTTTGTTACTTGTGACAACCAAAGTTTTTGTACGAAAGGATTATTTCTTGGTTTAGAAACTATACTTGCAACGAGAATTTATTGTGCATTCTAAACCATCAATCTTCAGTTCATCAAAATGGCATCGTTGCTGGGAATTTGCAAATGTGTGCCTTATTATTGGTTATTGTAAATATTTTATTTTGCTTGATTATTTGCTTTTATTTTTCTTTTTAATTTTTTTTATTTAGTTACTATGAGTTCTCACCCCCGTCGCTTTGAGTTTGGTTCAAATATTGTTGAAAGGAATAGAAGCTATAACAGGAACATGCATCAAGGTCAAAACAATCAGAGATGAACGGAGCCACGAGGATCTGATCAACCCTTTAGGCAACAACACCTTCCAAAATACCATGTACGACGACCATTCTACAATGCATGCCAAGCCAATAGTTACGGTGGACCACTTCGTGACAACCAACCTCCACCAAATTACTATGGTCAAGAGCCATTCCGAGGTGCATACCAAGATGATAGATATGGTGGACCTCCTTGTGATCACCAACAAGCGCCATCATATGCCTATGAACCACTTCCTCAACACAGCTTTGAACCACCACACTCACAAGCCCCCTACTACCATTCACCTCCATATGACCCTAACCCATACCCACCCCAATTCCAATCCAATTACTCCCAAGAACCACCACTTCCCTATGCGTCATGTCCATATCCATCAACCCAAGAATCACGGGAGCGTCTCAAGGAAACAGTGGAAAAATTTCATGCAACCCTTCACCAATTGGAGTAAGCGATTAATCGATTACCTTCCCGACGTTCGGACACTCAAGGAACCCCCATGGCTTCATGTGGAAAATCTAATGCAGAACATAGCATGAAGGAGATACTAGAAACTCCAATGGATAGTAAGGACCATGACTTTGTACTGGAACAAGTGGAGGAAGCTGAAATTATCGAAGAAGAAGAATTGGTTAAAGACTTAGGAGATGCTGAACCTCCATGGGAATCCAGAATTGTGAAGAATTCTGTCGAAGAATTTGCAATTGATGCTAAGGAGGATAGTGCACAGCCTCCAAGGTAGGTATCTTATGAAGAACTGGACAAAACAACTCAAGAAGCGAGTTTCCTTGATAATGATAATCACGAGTCAAGTTCTCCTAGTAATGAACTTGCATTCGCAAGTGAATTCTTTGAGATTGAAGAATCTTCCCCAAGTGAATACAAAGATGATGTGGAGGTAGATTTTTCTCAACCTCCAAATTATGACTTGAGTGATGAGGAAGATATCGAAGACTTTGATCAAGACGTGATTGCAGTTGAAAAAGTTTGTAAAGAAGTGGAAGAATTCACAGAAAAATACAAGAGAGTAGAGCTTACAGAACCACTGGAAACACCTTTTCCAAGGCCATTACCATCCAATACAAATTTCAAGTGGGTAAAATCCTTAGCCTTTATCTTTACTTTTCCACTTGAATATGGTTTGCTTGAAACAGATGGCCAGCTTAGAGCTCTTTGTGGCTTTAAGAGCAAAAGAGAAATGGTTCGCACTCAGAGTTGGTATGCAAGACTCAATAAAATTCCACACTTCAATTTGAGGTACAAGGATTGGTTTCGAGTTCAATTGAATGGGTCTTGGAAGATGTTTGGTCACCTTGGTGAGAATACAACTTCTGTACCGCCCAGCTGGAAAAATATAGATCGAGACAAAGGTGGATACAAAAGCAAGGTTTGGGATCCTGGAATCTATTCTGATATTCAGCAACCCAGGAGCCTGAAAACCTGTTTGAATTTGCTCAAGGGCTTTACATGCCTAGTCTGGGACCCCGGAGGCTGTTGGCATTCCAAACATTGGTGGAGATTTTTGGATGAATTCAAGCACAAGCCACCATAGCAGAAAGCTCATCGAATGTCCAACTTAAGGACTTTAACTAAATGTGCTAGGTGGGAGACAACCCACTATGGTATGATCGTTCCTTTTCTTCAATTTTGATTTTATTTTGTTTTGTTTCTTTTAGTTTTATTTTATTTTATTTTCATTGAACCTGGAATTATTCAGAGCATCCACATTAGCATCGCATTTTGCATCCTGCATATAAAAAAAAGCACCCCACGCGTGCGCATGGGCCACGCGTGGGCGTCGATTGCAAATCGGCGTCAAAATCTAATGCCCAGAAAGTTGGGCTGGAATCGTGTGGCTGTGGTGCATTAGGCACAAATTGGGCCACGCGTTCGCGTCAGTGACGTGAACACGTCACTTTCACATCACACATACCACGCGAAAGCGTGGGCGACGCGTATGCGTCGCATGGAAATCTTAGCCCCCTAACTAAAAACAGAGAGTTGCACCAAAACGACGCTGGAATTGTGCGTTTAGCACAATTCTTAGCGACGCGTACGCGTACTCCACGCGTACGTGTCACCTTCGTTATCCCTCAACCATGCAATCGCGTCAATAACGCGTTCGCGTCAATTCATTTTCACCCTAACAACGCGATCGCGTGCCCCACGCATTCCCGTGGATTTAAATACACTAACCCCTTCGACGCGAAAACCTAACCATTTCGCGTCCCCTAAACCCCCCAATCCACCTCTGCACTCTCTCTTCTCCACTCCCCAACCACCATACCACCACCATCGCCGACCAGGAACACTGCCCCCCACTCAGAACCGCCGCCCTGCCTCCACTGACTGTCACCGCTTCTCCTCTTAGCGCCACCGCATCACCACCGCTACTACCACACCACCACCATCTCCCTGAGCCCAATTCTTGTTCCTCTGCACACCAGGTTCCGCCAAACAATGATTCCTCTTTCCGTTAGTTAGTTATAATTTTTTTCAAATTATCTTCGAAATAGGATAGTTAGAGATGCATGATCGTAGTGGATTTTAGGTGGTTAGGTAGCTAGGATGTGGTTAGTGGATTTAGGCCTGATAACTGCGCCGTTCTTGTTAATTGTTTAATTTGTTTCACACTTTGAATTTGCTGTGATGTTAATGCTGTTCATATGCTGCTCTTTACTATTCTTTGATGCAGATTGAGTTTGTTTAATTTGAATTCATTTGAATTACTAATTGTTACTCTTTTCTGCATTTCCTTATTATCATATGAACTATTTTTGCTGCTGATTATTACCTGGGAATGTCCAATTTTTAAACAAAATGCTGCCCAATTTTTTTTAAGCAAATTGTTTCACACAACTACCATTCATGAATTAGTTTTGGAAATTTCAACTTTTGCACTAAATGGTTTTAACTAAGGCAATTCATGAATGCACGAGCCAGCTTTCTTATTTTTCTGATTCCCTTATTCATTATATTGCATTATTGAGGATTTCACTTTAATTTTGCAATTCTTTTCTATAACTAATCATCAATAATCTGCAATTCTTACTTGAATGTGAGTTACTTGCTCTTCAAATTTGTGCAATTTTAGTTAATTGGGAACCACAATAACATGCCACTGACTTTAACTTCATTTTTAACTCTTAACCACTTTTAACTTTCTAACTTTTTAGTTTTCAACTAACCACTTTAAAACCACTTCAAGGCATGTTCAGTGTTGTTCCTAATTAACAAACAATTCCGAACATCAAAGATTTTGTATTGTGATCTTTCTTTTCCAACTTTCAACTTGCCTACTGATGACAAGTCATCTTAGCCTAGTTTCACTAGTCTTTTTCTTTTGTTTTCAATTGATTTTATGCACTTTCTTGAGCCATAAATAAGCCAATTGGGTAGAATTTCATGTTTCCTTTGATTCAATCAACCATGGATAAATTAATGCAATTTCATGAGATTTTGTGCTATAATTGTCATATATTATGAAAGAATAACAATCTCATGATTTTGAGCATAGCTTTGATGTGCTTGGTTGATTGATGATAGGTGAAAAGAGCTTTGAAGAAGGTTGAAGAAAGAAGAAATGGCAAGGAGCAAGAAAGAACAAAAAGCTTGAGCAAAATCTTGCCTCAAACTTTAGCTCAAACTTTTGGAAGAGTTGAATTCACCCTGGATGGAGCAAAAGCTTGTGCCAACGTTTGACCTCAAGCTTTTAGGAAAACGTTGGCGCCACAACAAATACACCCTGGAGAAGAGCAAAAGCTTGCGCCAACGTTTGACCTCAAGCTTTTAGGCAAACGTTGGCGCCACAATAGCCTGAAGGGGTATACTTCCAACAAGAATAACTTGAGTTGTAGATGTCCAATTGAGGTGATTCCAATTGGGTTAGAAAGCTGACATTCAGAGCTTTCCAACCATATATAATAGTCTAGAGTGGGCATAAAATTGGCAACATTGACAAGAGGACAAAGTAGTACCCCAAGAGGCATACAAGAGGGATCCACGTTTGGCTCAAAGTTTGACCTCAAACTTTGGCTCAAACGTGGATGACAGTAAGGGAGGCTAGCTGATATGAAAAGCTTGAGTAAAAGTTTGCCTCAAACTTTTACTCAAGCTTTTCTAGTTCATGGCCCGGTTCACAAATGGGTTTTTCTCCAACTCCAAGAGCAATCAACAGAGGCTTTTGTCAACCCAATTCCATCAAGAGCAAAGGCCCAATTCAAGGATTGAAGATCATTTGAAGAGAGTGTATAAATAGCTTAGAATTTAAGTTTTTAGGAGAGCTTTCTTTTGAGTTTTGCTGAGTAGTTTTGGAGAGCTTTTGATTTTGAGTTATTTTGAGTTTCTAAGTCTTGGGGAAGGAGAATTAAATTCTCTTCCTCTTCATTTTCTTGTTTTCAATTTCATTTACATTTGTCTTGGATCTTGGGTTGGAGAATTGAAGGAATTCTATTTTAATCTCATCCTGAGATCTCTCTGTTTTCTTTACTGCATAATTGAATTTCAATTTCTGTTCATTGCTTCTTCTTCTACTCTTTCTGCAATCTACTTTTCTTTATTCCCTTTGCAATTGTTCTTGTTGGATCAAGGAAGGTAGTGAGATCTAGACTTAGTTTTCTAGTCTCTTGACCCCTGAGATCTAAAATATCATTTTACTTTCTCTGTTTAACGCTTTTCAAGTTCATTTACATTTCCATTTTAGATCCGGTTCAATTCAAGTCATCTTCTACTCTTCTATGCATTGAGATTTACTTTTCCTTGTTTAATTTCTGCAAATCCAATTCCCAATTCCCTTTATAATTCAAGCCATTTACATTTCTTGCACTTTAAGATTCTACAATTTACATTTCTTGCATTCTAAGTTTCTGCCATTTAATTTCTTGTTCTTTAAGATTCAGCACTTTTATTTTCTGTTCTCTTTAATTTCCTGCAAATTTCTTATTCCCTTTTACATTCCTTGCAATTTAGTTACTGTCAAATACAATATCACTCAAATCAACTCTTGATTCGCTTGACTAAATCAACCACTAAACTAAAATTTCTCAATCCTTCAATCCTTGTGGGATCGACCTCACTCCCGTGAGTTTTATTACTTGATGCGACCCGATACACTTGCCGGTGAGTTTTGTGTTTGGAATTCGTTTTCCAAAAATACACATCAAGTTTTTGGTGCCGTTGCCGGGGATTGATTAGGTTGACAATGATTAAGTGAGGTGGTGGTCTAGATTAAGCACTTTTTCTTTTTCTTTTTACTAAGCATACTAACTGTTTGAATTTTTGCTTAAGTTAACACTAACTTCACTCTAGCAATAGAGTGCTTAATTTTGGTTCCTGGTTCTGTGTTTATGTCAGGAGGAAAAAGCAATGAATCCACACCTTTTGATCCTGAAACACTTTGGAGGTTGAGAAGAAAACCAAGAAATAGAGGAAAATCCAACAAATCCACAAGTGGGAGTGGCCAACGACAATGGTCAACCCCAAAAGAGAGTATTGGCTTCATATACATTTGCTAATCCAAGGCATTGTGGGAGTATCATCCTTACCCCAAATGTCGATGCAAATAACTTTGAATTGAAGCCCCAACTCATCACCTTGGTGCAGAACAACTGTTCTTATGGAGGAGGCCCCTTGGAAGATCCAAACCAGCACCTATCCACCTTCTTGAGGATATGTAACACAGTGAAGACCAATGGTGTGCATCCTGACAGTTACAAATTGTTGTTGTTTCCATTTTCCCTGAGGGACAAAGCTACTCAATGGTTGGAGTCATTTCCAAGAGAAAGTATCAACAATTAGGAGGATCTAGTGAGGAAGTTCTTAGCCAAGTTTTATCCTCCTCAAAGGATTATCAGGCTCAAAACAGAGGTTCAAATATTTACTCAGATGGATGGAGAGTCATTGTATGAAGCATGGGAGAGATACAAAGCTTTACTCAAGAAGTATCCACCAGAGATGTTTAATGAATGGGATAAACTCCAAAATTTCTATGAAGGACTGACAATGAAAGCTCAAGAGGCACTTGACTATTCAGTAGGAGGCTCGATGCAACTCATGAAGACAGCTGAAGAAGCTCAGAACCTCATTGATATGGTGGCAAACAATCAATACTTCTTTGCTCATCAAAGACAACGCCAACCATCACAAAGGAAAGGAGTGCTAGAATTTGAAGGAGTGGACACCATCCTAACTCAAAACAAGATAATGCAGCAGCAGATTCAACAACAATTTGAGCAGATGGCTAAAAAGATTGATAGTTTGCAAGTTGCAGCAGTGAATACAAGCCAACCATCAACCACATGGGGGCAAAATGAAGAAAACCAAGAAGATCAGTAGCAGGAACAACCTCAATATATGCACAACCAAGGTTCAGGCCAAAATGAGGTTTATGGTGACACCTACAATCCATCCTGGAAGAACCATCCAAATCTCATATGGGGAGATAACCACACTCAAAACCAACAACCATGGCAAAGAAATTCAAACCAAAACAACTCAAGAAACAACCAGAACAACAACCAGCAAAACATAACCCACAATCTATATAGAAAACCCCAAAATAACCATCATCCACCTTCCACATCCACATTCCACCCACAAAATAATCCCACAAATAGTTCAAACAACTTCCAGCAACAACCATCTCATTTTACACAACCACAACCAAATCCAGACTCCCAAAGAATCTCTAGTCTAGAGATACTGATGGAGAAACTCATGAAAAATCAAGAGATGGCAAGACAAGATCAAGAAGCAGCAAGAAAAGATCAAGAAGCAGCAAGAAAAGATCAAGCCACAACAAGCAAAAACCAAGAAGCTTCAATCAGAAATCTTGAGAGGCATATGGAGCAAATGGCTAAACAAATTATAGAGATGGGTGAGAAGCAATCAAATGCATCCCCTAGTGCCACTCGAGACCACCCAAGGGACAAAGGAAAAGCTACAAAGTGGGAGGAGTGCAAAGCAATCATAGTGGGAAGTGAGAAGACTGGCGAGAAGGAAGCCATCAATCAGGAAGAACACAATAGACAAGTTCCACAAGAAGAGAAAAAAGAGAGAAGTGAAGAGGAGAGAAAGACTAAGAATGCAAAAAGCTTAAAGAGAGACAAGGACATCCTTGAAACACAGCTACAAGAGAAGAAGGAAGGGGTGAAGCCAAATATCCCCAAACTTCCATACCCTCAGAGGTTCAAAAAAGAGAATGAGGATAAGCAATACTCAAAGTTCTTGGACATATTCAAGACACTCAGCATCAATATTCCTTTCTTAGAAGCACTTGAACAGATGCCAGTGTATGCCAAATTTATGAAGGAAGTGCTGACAAAGAAAAAGTCCCTAAAAGAAGGACAAATTGTTGAGATGACAATGGAATGTAGTGCTATTCTCCAAAGAGATTTGCCAGAGAAGAAAGATGATCCTGGGAGTTTTTATATACCTTGCATTATAGGAAACATAACAATTGAGAAGTCATTCTGTGATCTTGGTGCAATCATAAATTTGATGCCTTTGTCTCTAATGAGAAAACTCCAAATTGTCGAGCTGAAATCCACACGAATACTTCTTCAAATGGCTGATAAATCCATTCAGCAAGCACTTGGAGTTGTAGAGAATGTTGAGAAACAAGAAGATCCCTACTGAAGGCTTTTCACCAGGCGATAAAGTAGTGTTAAACACCCAACCAATGAAGGTGTTCCCACAATCATCTGAATACTACACTGTGAACCGGGTCCTTTCACTTGAACACCTAGAGATCATCAAAAAGGAGACCGGAAGGAAGTTCACAGTAAGAGAAGAAAAGCTGAGGCACTATGATTTTCAACCCCAATGATCTAAGGGGATCGATGTCAAGCTAATGACAATAAAGAAGCGCTTGTTGGGAGGCAACCCAACCTGAGGTAGTTTTCTTTTCATAGCTTTTTCAATAAAAATGTTGAATAATTAAGTATGTATTGCAAGGAGCTAAGTTTGGTATTGCACACCAAAACAATTTAAGGGAGACTGAAGGATTCTAAGTTTGGTGTTCCACCAAAATCTCATTTAAAAGCATACTCTCACCTCCTGTATAATGCTAGCTCCAAGCAATCAAACAAATTATTCAACTATTTAATTGCTTTTTAGTTTTGGTTCCATAACCTTTAGCAAGGCCAATAGAATTCATGAGTGGACAACCTGTTGCATTAGAGACAGTGGCAAGGAATTAAGTTTGGTGTTCCCACACCAAATTAAATCCAAAAGCCACACTCAATTCATGCATACTAACCAATCACCTAAGGGCTTGAGAAGCAAGCAACTTTTGAGAATTGTGCAGGGAACTAACCATCATTTGAAGACATTATGCATCATAACTCAAAAGGGGCACAACAGAAGGAAGGACAAAAGAACTGCAAACCAATAGGTTGTATCTATACTTAACTTCTGCTGTTGAGAAATACTTTGATTTATGTCTTGCTAAAGTGTTCATCTAGTACAAGTAGAATCAATTTTTTTTTTTTGCAATAAATAAGTTAGTCTAAGTGTGTGCTTGTGTGTTTACTTTCACTTAACTAAATGCATGCTTTGTCCCCTGCATCTTTAATTCAATAAAAGAAATGTTTGGAATGTGAAGTAAGATAGTTCTTTGTTAGTTGGAAGTATAATAATAGTGAGTGGTGGTATGAATGTAAGATTGTATGATAGCTCACTTTTAGTGAATAAAAGAACTAGACTGTCTCCTTTTAAGTAGAAAGTAGCTCACTGTCTATGAATCTCAATCAAATAAAAGTCCTTGGTTGAAAAGAAAAACAAAAAGAGAAAAGAAAAAGCCAAAGGTGGCAGCAGAACAAAAGAAAAAAAGAAATAAAGCTAGACACCAATAGCTTGAACCTTAGAATATATGCCTGTGGTGTCTTTGTACTAGGATCTGCTTGGATTATTAAGTTCTTTGGAGTGCATCAACACTTGGTAACTTGGGTTAACTAACCCGGGATTATCAACTGAAAGTCCACTATCAAGAGTAACCTAACTACAAGGCATTTAGTAACCTAAAGAGGTGCTGGACATCAATGTTCTAAGAAGGAATGTGAGCCAAGTGTCTATAGTGAATAATGTGTCAAGCATAAATAAAGAAAAGAGCTTGTTACACATGACACTGAACTAAAGCTTATAGAAAAATAGTAACCAAGGACAAAGGAATAATGAGAGGTCATAGCAGTGTGTTGCTTGATGCTTGGAGGAGACTTTCTAGGCCTAAATGTCAATAAGAAGTGAGTATTTACATATCTACATAAAACCCCATGAGCTACCAATAATAATCTGCTAGCATAAACATCTTCTTCCATTTCATTCTTTCTTCTCAATAATTCTTTTCTTGCTTAGGGACAAGCAAGCTTTAAGTTTGGTGTTGTGATGACAAGTCATCTTAGCCTAGTTTCACTAGTCTTTTTCTTTTGTTTTCAATTGATTTTATGCACTTTCTTGAGCCATAAGTAAGCCAATTGGGTAGAATTTCATGTTTCCTTTGATTCAATCAACCATGGATAAATTAATGCAATTTCATGAGATTTTGTGCTATAATTGTCATATACTATGAAAGAATAACAATCTCATGATTTTGAGCATAGCTTTGATGTGCTTGGTTGATTGATGATAGGTGAAAAGAGCTTTGAAGAAGGTTGAAGAAAGAAGAAATGGCAAGCAGCAAGAAAGAACAAAAAGCTTGAGCAAAAGCTTGCCTCAAACTTTAGCTCAAACTTTTGGAAGAGTTGAATTCACCCTGGATGGAGCAAAAGCTTGCGCCAACGTTTGACCTCAAGCTTTTAGGCAAACGTTGGCGCCACAACAAATACACCCTGGAGAAGAGCAAAAGCTTGCGCCAACGTTTGACCTCAAGCTTTTAGGCAAACGTTGGCGCCACAACAGCCTGAAGGGGTATACTTCCAACAAGAATAACTTGAGTTGTAGATGTCCAATTGAGGTTATTTCAATTGGGTTAGAAAGCTGATATTCAGAGCTTTCCAACCATATATAATAGTCTATAGTGGGCATAAAATTAGCAACGTTGACAAGAGGACAAAGTAGCACCCCAAGAGGCATACAAGAGGGATCCACGTTTGGCTCAAAGTTTGACCTCAAACTTTGGCTCAAACGTGGATGACAGCAAGGGAGGCTAGCTGATATGAAAAGCTTGAGTAAAAGTTTGCCTCAAACTTTTACTCAAGCTTTTCTGGTTCATGGCCCGGTTCACAAATGGGTTTCTCTCCAACTCTAAGAGCAATCAACAGAGGCTTTTGTCAACCCAATTCCATCAAGAGCAAAGGCCCAATTCAAGGCTTGAAGATCATTTGAAGAGAGTGTATAAATAGCTTAGAATTTAAGTTTTTAGGAGAGCTTTCTTTTGAGTTTTGTTGAGTAGTTTTGTAGAGCTTTTGATTTTGAGTTATTTTGAGTTTCTAAGTCTTGGGGAAGGAGAATTAAATTCTCTTCCTCTTCGTTTTCTTGTTTTCAATTTCATTTACATTTGTCTTGGATATTGGGTTGGAGAATTGAAGGAATTCTGTTTCAATCTCATCCTGAGATCTCTCTATTTTCTTTACTGCATAATTGAATTTCAATTTCTGTTCATTGCTTCTTCTTCTACTCTTTTTGCAATCTACTTTTCTTTATTCCCTTTGCAATTGTTCTTGTTGGATCAAGGAAGGTAGTGAGATCTAGACTTAGTTTTCTAGTCTCTTGACCCCTGAGATCTAAAATATCATTTTACTTTCTCTGTTTAACGCTTTTCAAGTTCATTTACATTTCCGTTTTAGATCCGGTTCAATTCAAGTCATCTTCTACTCTTCTATGCATTGAGATTTACTTTTCCTTGTTTAATTTCTGCAAATCCAATTCCCAATTCCCTTTATAATTCAAGCCATTTACATTTCTTGCACTTTAAGATTCTGCAATTTACATTTCTTGTGTTCTAAGTTTCTGCCATTTAATTTCTTGTTCTTTAAGATTCAGCACTTTTATTTTCTGTTCTCTTTAATTTCCTGCAAATTTCCCATTCCCTTTTACATTCCTTGCAATTTAGTTACTATCAAATACAATATCACTCAAATCAACTCTTGATTCGCTTGACTAAATCAACCACTAAACTAAAATTTCTCAATCCTTCAATCCCTGTGGGATCGACCTCACTCCCGTGAGTTTTATTACTTGATGCGACCCGGTACACTTGCCGGTGAGTTTTGTGTTTGGAATTCGTTTTCCAAAAATACACATCACCTACAATCCAAAAGTTTACATAAATTTAACTCAATTCATGCTTATATTGCCACTTTATTCTTCTTTTGCCCCTCTATGCTTCTATTGATATATTCCTAATTGCTTACCTGTTTTCCTGCTTTAGTTTCTTAACCTGTCACCTGAAAATTCTATTTTCAGGATGTCTGACCCTAAAAGCAAAGGAAAAGGCAAAGCCACCACTAGCAAAAGGAAAAGAGGAGAATCTTCCACCTCTATATTGGATATCCTTCATGACGATTCCTGGCGGGAAAAGAATTTTACCCCGCAAGAAAAGGCCGATCAGCTACTGACTGCCACAGACCCTATAAAGTTTGCTAACAGATACTGTGAACTAAAGTATCCAGTTTTTGCCACTTCTAGGAACCTATACCTGGAAAGGACCCTCAAAATTCCAGAAGAACTCAAACAATACACTTCAGAACAAATTAAACAGAGAGGCTGGTTCTTCTTGGAAAGGAACTTGACTGAAGTCAACTCATCCTGGGTCAAAGAATTCTACTGTAACTAATTCAAAACATCCCTGGATGCAGTACAGCTTCAAGGCAAGCAGATTCTGGTTACTGAGAAAGCAATAGAAGAAATCCTCCAGCTCCTACCTAAATCAGATCAGCCAGATGGTTACCAAAAGATTGAGGAGGATATGGGATTCATGCGATTTGACTGGGACGCAGTGAAGCAGAGAATAGCTATTGATCCTACTGTCCCATGGGTCATGGACAAGTCCACAGTGGCCCTAAAAGGAATAAAGATTATCTATCTGAATGATGAGGCTCGGCTTTGGCAGCAGATTCTAAGTAACTACGTGATGCCGAGCACTCATGAGACAGAGGTGCCAGTAGCCATGATCACCCTCATCTGGTGTGTGATAGAGGGAAAGGACTTATATCTCCCCCGCTTCATCTGGTATTACATGGCCAGAGTCCATGTCAGAGGCACCCTCCCATTCCCATACCTGATCACTCAGCTAGGTCCCCTGGGAGATTGTTGATGAAAAGCCAACCGCCGCAGACTGCAAGAAGATCATCCCTCATAGCAGGAAGTTTCAGGCTTTGGACTACCGACCCCCTTTTCTCACTGACTCTGTTGAGGCAGCCACATCCTCTGCTACTCCTTTAGCCCCTGCTGCACCAGCCACCACTACTGCACCCTCACCTGCTTTAGAGCCCATTTACCACCTCGTGCATCGCTTATTTGACCGTTTGGACCAGATGGAGCGCCGCAACCAGCGGTGATATGAGAGATCTGAGCATCACAGCAAGCGACGCTATGAGCACTTAAAGTTGATGATCCGATCTGGCCACCATGACATCCCCTCCGAGTTTGACACCCCTCTGAGCCATCTGAGGAGGAGGCGGATGATCATGAGGAGGAGGCACATGCATGGGCTGAGCAGGCAGGACCTGCACAGGCTGCACCACATCATGAGGAGCCCATCAGATACAGCCGGCTGATCCAGAGATCCCTCTACGAACAGAGCCTCCGTTTCAGCAGGCAGACCCTCAGCCCACCACCGAGACACCAGCAGCACATCCTTCCGGAGATGCCACTTCTTCACACACAGTTTGATAGAACATCGAGGACGATGCTATAATTTAAGTGTGGGGAGGTCGCCTTCTCCGGCGAACTTTATTTTGGTGAACCACTTTTCAGACTCTCTTTTATTCTATTTTGTTTATTTTTTGTATTTTATTTTTATTTTTATTTTATTTTTATCTTATCTTATTTATCTTTTAGTACTTGCACATTTTTCTGTATTTTTACTTTATTTTCTGCATTTTGCACTTTGGTTATATATATCTTAGATATTTATTTTAGTTTAGTTTGCACATTTAGTTTATTAGTTGTGATATAGAATATATGGATTAATTAGTTTAGTTTACCCTTTTAGCATATGATGAATTGGTTTAATTGAAAATAAAAAGAGTAAACTAGAAACTTTAGTATAACAGAATCACAACAATCCACACACCTTATATATATATAGCAATAAATGTTGGATAATTGACAACATTTTTCAAGGAAAATACTAAATTTTATAAAAGCCATTCTAAGATTCACATTGAGTTGAATGGAACTTCTTGCTCTCTACTTGCATGACATATATAATTGATATATGATTTTTGAGCCAAAGAACACACAACTCGTGAGTTTTTTTAGCTTAATTGTATGGTTACATTCAACCATAAATTTCATTCCTGTGTGTTTCGCACTTCTTTTCTATGCTTGTAATCTTAACTTTGTTTCAATCTATATGTCCAATATAGAATGTAGATACATACACGCATGTGATTGAGGCCATTATTTGAATTTTTGCTCACTTATCCCAAATAAGCCTACCTCCTACATCACCGTTGTTAGCCCCTTTGAGCCTTTTAATCCCCTTTTGTTCTATAACCACATCACTAGCCTTAAGCAGAAAAACAAATTAAAAATCCCAAGTTGAATCCATGGTTAGCTTAAGATAGAGATTGTGTATCCACTAATTGTGAGGAAACGTGGGAACATGGGTTGATAGGAAAGGTATTAAATAAAGAAATTAATCAGAAATTTTGGGAGCATGCTCATGAGAAACCAATTTAAATTAAAATACCATGTGCATTGATATATGTTATGATTGAAAAAAAATCCTTTTTAATTAAATAAGTAAATAAGGGGACAAAATTACCCCAATAATAAGTTTAGTGAAGAAATCAATGCACATGAGGTAGAATTAAAATAAAGTTGGTATATGAGTATGTAATAAGAAAGTGGGAAAATTGGGAAGACCAGGATAATTTTGAATTTTTTTATAGAGAATATATATGTTAGGTGAGATCTTAGACTAATCAAGGATTCAACTTATAGCTCACTTAGCCTTATATATATATATCCTCACCTTGACCTTGGCCCCATTTCAACCTTGAAAAGACCTCATGATGTTTGTATGTATGCATTAGATATTTGTTGATGGTTAGATGAAGAACAAAGTTTTAGAAAGCATGAATATAAAAGAATAGAGTGATTAACCCCAAACACTGAGTGATTAGAGAGTAAACACAAAAATCCAGAGAGGGTTCAATAGCTCATCTCTATATATCCAGATTTAATTATTTAATTGTCTTGCAAGTTTGTGAGATATTTTAACTCAACTCAATTGTGAAAGTGCTTTAACATGATTTAGGCTTGGCTATGCATATATGATTCCTTGAAATTACGAATCAAATTCAACCACATGTAAGCTCTATATATATAGGTGGATGATAGTTAGAATTGCATGTTTCATTTAGGTAGCTTGCATTTAGAATAGGTTGCATTGCATAAGATTCCACCATTCTACCTTCACTTTTTCTCTTGGATTTAGCATGAGGACATGCTAGTGTTTAAGTATGGGGAGGTTGATAAACCCCTGTTTTATTATTCATCTTGTGCTCAAATTGACTGTTTTTATCAAATCTTCACCCACTTATTCATATGAATTGCATGGTTTTACTTTCCCTTCCTTATTTTATGATATATATGAAAACATGTTTCCTATGCTTTAAAAATATTAAATTTAATTATCCTTCATTACCATTCGATGTCATGATCTGTTTGTTAAGTATTTTCAGGCTTCATAGGGCAGGAATGGCTTAGAAGACAGAAAGGATACATACAAAAATGGAAGAAAAGCACAAAAATGGAGTTTTGAAGAAAAGGCAGCGACGCATACGCATGGACGACGCGGACGCGTGCCTAGCGCAAAATGGAAGCGACGTGTACGCATGGACGACGCGGACGTGTGCCTTGAGTAGAACGCAAATGACGCGTACGCGTGACCCACGCGAATGCGTGACAGCACCACGTGCAGGAATCTGCAGAAAACGCCCTCAGCGATTTTTGGACCCCTTTTTGGCCCAGATCCAAGCCCAGAAATACAGAATAGAAGGCAGAGAATGGAGGAATCATAGAGAAAAGGAATCATACATTCAGAACATACAATTTTAGGTTTTAGATGTAGTTTTTAGAGAGAGAGGCTCTCTCCTCTCTCTTAGGTCTTAGAATTAGGATTTCTCCTATTTTGTGGTTATTTCCTCATATCAGGTTCAATGTTTCCGACTTTAATTTATGTTTCTATTCTACTTTTATTTATTCTAATTCTTTTACTTGTATCTGATTTATGTTGCCAAATTGGCTTATGAACCTTTTCATGTTAAGATTTGAATATTCTATTTAATGCAATTTGAGGTATTTCAGATTAATGATTGTTTTATTCTATTTATGATGCTTTCAATTTAAATTAGATTTTTCTCCTTTTGATTTTGGTTAAGTAATTGGTAACACTTGAGTTATCAGACTCAACAGTTGATTGAAAATTAGGATTGCTGATTGATTTGGATCCCTCTAAATCTAGTCTTTCCATAGGAGTTGACTAGGACTGAGGAATCAAGTTAATTAATCCACTTGACTTACCTTTATTTAGTAAGGGTTAACTAAGTGGGAGCAAAAATCTAATTCTCATCACACCTAATAAGGATAACTAGGATAGGATTCCCAGTTCTTATACCTTGCTAAGAGTTTTCTTTATAATTATTAATTTATTTTCCTTGCCATTTAAATTACTTGTTCCCTATTTCAAAACCCAAAAAATATACAAAATTTCATAACCAATAATAAACACACCTCCCTGCAATTTCTTGAGAAGACGACCCGAGGTTTAAATACTTCGGTTATAAATTTATTGGGTTTTGTTACTTGTGACAACCAAATTTTTTGTACGAAAAGATTATTACTTGGTTTAGAAACTATACTTGCAACGAGAATTTATTGTGAATTCTAAATCATCAATCTTCAGTTCGTCAGCTGTCTACCACTCTGATTGCATTATCAACTCATCAAGAACGGAAAGATAATCTCTTCTTGTTACATTGATTCTTCAATTTCTGAATCAATCTCTTATTTTTATTTTTTGTTCCTTGATTTTCTCTGCTCTTGCTATTGATATTTTGCTTATTGATCTTCCTTTCGTTGCTATTGATTGATTGTTATTTTTTTTTTTGAATTTTTTAGTTATTATATTAATTTGTTGTTCTCTATGGTTGCTATGGCTTGTTCTTGATTTTTAATTTGTTGTTAATCACTTCTTGCTGTTACATTTTTTAATGCATATATTTTCTTGAATTTGTTATTGCTCTTAATTTGTTCTTCAGTTTTGGCTATTACAACTGTTATTTTTTCTTGTGGATTTGTTAACCGTTATTGATTTAAATTGACTCTAAAATTTTTTACCGATAAAACCACTTAAGCAATCTTTTTATTTGAGTGTTTTTTATTTGAGTGCTTATATTTAACCCATTTTTCAACATCTGTGAGGTAATGCAGATTAATTTCCACTAAATATATTCGACTTTTAAGTAAAATGTTATTTATGTTACTTTGCAGATTTTTGTTATAAAACATACATCAAGCAATCTTGACATAGATTTATGTATCATTTAAAATTTTTTATTAATTTTTTCTTTTAAACAAAGAAACAATCATCTTATAAATTTCACCGAAATCTACCATACTATTATAATAAAGTCAACGTATTAGTTAGTTTTAATTAGTTATAATTATATATAGATTACTAATTAAATAAAAAAATCAACTCTGCCATCAAATTGACTCTAAATTTTTTTACCAACAAAACCACCTTAACCATCTTTTTTATTGGAGTGTTTTTTTATATCTGATGTGTAGCTCATTTCTTTTCAATTCATTAGACTACCTTTGAGTACATTTTATATCACTTATGGAAATAACCATGGGAGGTCAACGAATTTAACAATCTATGCAATGAAAAATAGTTTCACATATCTATTACTGTAGCTTTCTATTTGTAGGTGGTTCTTTATTTTTTCACTAATAGCATAGTCATAAAGTTAAAATATTTATCTCTTATTTATAGTTTATAGAATTTTTATCCATCTAATTTTGGATAGCAGAATACTCTCATAGAATTAAAAATTATTTAATTTATATTTATAATTTTTTATTGAGATTTTTAGCTTAGGACACGTTCTTGGTCAAATAGACATGACCAAGAGGTTAGGACATGTTATTTTTTTCTTATTTAGTGTAAAAACTAAACCAAAACAATCTAATTCTCATTGGTTTAGTTTGATATATTTGGCCTCATAAAAAAGATCAAAACAAACTAAACCGAACATTTTAGATTTAATTGTTTTGGATGAATATTCTTCAAAAAAGTTCGAACCAGAATGCAAACCGAACACCCCTACTTAACGGGATTAAAAATATAAAAAACATGTACCATTTGAAATACTTGCAAATGGCCTACGAAATCATTATTAGCATGTAAGCTGTTGTGGGTAGTACGTGTTAATTTTCTTTGTCCACCAGGATCTTCAGATGCTTGATCAAGAGAAAGATTTATCTGATGAATGGATGAATCTATTACATCTGCTGGGAGTGAGTTAGATGGCTGATGATCTAAAGATGTTGCTGGTCTCTTAACAGGGAGCAATGGGTCAAGGTGGTGGCTGGTTTTAATTTTTTTTTTAACACAAAATAAAACATTTTGTTAACACATAATCAAAAAATTATTTAACAGATACAACATTTAAAATAACTAAAATTAAAAGATTATGTAATATTGAACTAACCAGTGAGTGGGTCAGCATCCATGCTTGGTTGAGTGCTGCATCTATTTTTTTGCTTCATGATTAGTCTTCTCCTTATTCTTGCTAACTTGGGGCTAATCTTATAGTCTGTGTATTCCATTGCAAGGTGAACTTCACAAAAAGGTTAAAAAATGATAGTTTTGAGATAACATGAACCGAACAATGAAAAATGGAGCAAAATTGTATAAGTCCATCTTTCCTTTCATGAGTTGCAATACTTATTCTATATACATCTTATTTTATATATAACTGAATACAAAATACAATGATTATTGATGCTTTTCTTTACATATGAAGTCAAGAAAAAATGGTTTAGTTATGTAAAGTGTAACCATAGAAATGTAGATAAAAAACATAACAAATGAATTAAAATACAAGACTGAAAGAACTACACCAAATTCATTCCTATCTACGAATCTACGAAAATACTTTATAGCAAATGCATGAAATGAATACTATTATAATGATTATGCATGCATGTTTTTTTAATCACAGCCTTATGCATACATGTATTGTGAAGAATTTCAAAAATAATTAACACTGCATAATATGTTATAGTATTATACTGTTCATTATGGTAAAGGAGCAGAAGGAAATCGCTATAAATTTACTAAAGTAGCAACAGATCTCTATTGGCCGTTATTTACTCATTAGAAATTATTTATTAGATAATTGAATTAGTGAACAAAAACTAATTACAAATGAGTTGTTACACGTTGAAGTTTTTGTAGGTATTGCCGATGATGAACAGTAATATTTTTAAACGGTAAAAGAAAAAATATTGCGTAATATAATATTAGAATTTGTTTTTAAATTCCTTATTAAAATTTTGGTTAATATATTGAAATCATAGTAATTAAAAATATAAGAAATGGAACTAACGCAAATATAATACGTAGATTTATATATACAAAATTAATACAATTGTGTCCATATTAAAGTTGATTTGTTATAAATCTATAGAAATTTGAAGAAAAATAATGATGAAAAAAGTAGAATTAATTGATTGATAAGAAATAAGTACATTTCTTGATGACTAAATTAGATAAAACATAAGTAAACTGAAAATATAACATAGGCAAGTAACTTGATGAACCATTTGTTTCAAACAGGAAACTCCTTTAGTGAAGAATACGAACAAACTTCCATGGCATGGTTCAATAAGTGACTTAACAAAGAACTGATTTAATGTGAACAAAGTTGCTACTAAAGAAATTACATCTTATACTAAGTCACATAATTCAAATTTTCAAGACCTCAGCAAACATTATAGTCTCATCTGAAGAGGACACTTTGAATCTTAATATGCTTCTATGACGAAGAAGGTTGCAATTTGCAAAAGCTCTCCAACCCTTGTTGATAATTGCTTTACAGAAACCATTTAAAAGAGTCCATCGCAGTCTCATGTGGTATGAAAAACCCCCCTGCTTGAACCACATGAACGTAATCATGTCTTGAGGGGGAATGCATGAAGTACAAAATCAGGATGCAAAACCTTTGTAAAGAAATTAACAATGAGAAATATTAAATAAATTATACTAATATTAATAATAAATTATAGAAATAACAAAACTAATTAGAACAACATAAATATTAATAATAAGCAATAGAAATTGTAGGAAAAAATTCAATTGTAATTACCAGTGAGCCGTATTCAATCTCATGGTTGGTTACAAAGCATATGTAGGAGTATGTATAGGTCTTCATAGTACATTTACTTGGTAAGAACTCGATGAATGATGGAGCATTGAATCTGGCAGAACTAAATGGATGATTAGGCAAGTGGACAAATTCTTCATTTGAAGAAACATTTAAAAAGTCATGAACCTTAATACGGAGACAGGAATTTCTTGATTGTTCACCATTGTTCAGAAAATGGGAATTAGTAACATTGTTTTCTTTCACATTCTGGTTCATTGAAAAAAGTTCTATTGGTTTCTCATGAATAGGAAAAATTTTCAGAAATGAATTGTTTGAAAAGGGCACATAATCCTCATTTCGAGAAACATTGAAAGAGTCACAAAATTTATTAGAGATGAATGAATATGTGAATGGCTGATTCTTTTTTGCATCAGAGGGATTATCAACATTTGAGTTGTCAACATTACTACTCAATGAAATGAGATCCTTTGGTTCGAGATCAGGTGGGTAAAGGTTGAGATCTATTACACTGTGATCAGATAAAGGACTACATGTTTTGGTAATACTTACAGTGGCATGGGTCTTTGATGAATTGTTTGGCAAAGTGATGGACTTTTTGTTATGAATGTATGATTTTTTTTCATGTTACTCATGTTGTCATCAATAAGAATACTCATTGATCTTTTCTTACTTTTGGACTTTTTGTAGGTTGACCAATGAAATTTCTCAACCTCAGAGAAGAATGAGTCATCTCCAATGACATGATTTCCCTTGATCAAGAAGGAATCAACTAATGAATCTCTCACATAATTGTACAATATTGCTTTGGTGAACATGTTGTTGTCCTTGACTCTAATAACATAGAAGATATCACTGTATAGATATCTCAACTTAATGGAACCACCACGGAAAAGGCAATAAAGACAAACCAAATTTTGAAAACCAACCACGATGTATGCAGTCAAGTATCCCTTTCTAATGTGCAAATGAACTAGATTGCGATTAACGTCTACAATCCGCATAGAATCATTTAATCTATGCTGGTATTGCCTATAAAATAAACTTGGTATATAATGTTCCTCCTATACAATAGAGAATAAAAATAAAAATAAAGTTAGGATCAAAGAACTTAGAAAATTTAGTGAATATATTGCATGCATAGTTTAATGATAGAATTTTTTACACGTATATAAAAGGAAATAGAAAACACATACCTCAAATGGATTAACAGTGAGTAGGAAGAACCGACTCTGTTCATCTTTATCAGTGCAAGATTTAGTAAATACCATGGTATAAAGATGTAAGTAAATGGACTATAAGAATTGGGTGAAGTAAATGTAGTTCCAAAAGTATCACATTTACTATTGCAGCTAAAACTGCTGTGTAATAAATAATGGAACAACCAGCTTCATGCAATTAAATAAATTGCATTGGAGAGTGAAAGAAGATACTGAATTAGAATAAAATAACCCAGTGTTTGATAAGTGAATAAGTGAACACATTTATTTAATGGAGAGGACTTATATGCTTATTTATAGTGTAAGGTCCCACATCGGTTGGGGAGGGGAACGAAGCATGCCTTATAAGGGTGTGGATACCTCTCCCTAGCATGACGCATTTTAACGAGTGAATTTAGGGGGCTTCGGCTATCATCCCTATCGTCAAAGGCAAAACCGTGAGGCCTTGTGTGCCAAAGCGGATAATATCGTGCTAGCAGGTGGTCTGGGTTGTTACAGATGGTATCAGAGTTGGAGCCCGGATCGATGTGTCAGCGACGGCGCTGGGCTCCCTTATAAGGGTGGATTGTAAGGTCCCACATCATTTGGGGAGGGGAACGAAGCATGCCTTATAAGGGTGTGGATACCTCTCCCTAGCATGACGCGTTTTGACGAGTGAATGTGGGGGGCTTCGGCTATCATCTCTAACATCAAAGGCAAAAATGTGAGGCATTGTGTGCCAAAGCGGACAATATCGTGCTAGCGGATGGTCTAGGTTGTTACTTATAGTTGGACTATGTAGTATGAAAAATGAATGAAACAGTCATTCTGGAAGACCAAACAGCAAATTGACTTAAACAAAAAAAATTGAAACATCACGTAGACTGACTATTGAATAGAGTTAATTATTGCCTGCTGTAACACCCTAATTAGTCTAAGCATTACCTCGCATCGTAAAGCCAAGATTAATCAGAGGTTACGACAGTTCTAAGCTCATACGTATAATATATAAAAGAATAATATAATATCTAGAAGCACGATAAAAGATATAGCTCAAATTTTGGATTTGAAAAGCGCAAAACGTACTAACGAAGCTACTAGCTTGAGGCACAAGAAACAGATAAGATATATCAAAAGATAAGTATATAATATCATAGGAAACTAGCCTCGACTTGCAGAGTTTAAACCGGCTAGCCATTCACAAGTATACAGAATCATACAGTGAAAACAGCTTATACAAGTTTTCTCTCATAATACAAGCCTCTAGGCAAAGATAAAATACAAAAGTGAGAGACATATAAACAAAATAAACCAAAAAGACTCCAAAGAAAACCAAGATCCTCCGCTTCTGTCACCATCCAAAGCAACTCACCGAGATGGGTTGCGACCTACATCTGAAAAACACAACAGAAATATGGTATGAGAACCGGAGGTTCTCAGTATGGTAACAGTGCCCAGTGATGTAGGATATAAGACCCCGGGACGCCAAAGGCAATCCTAAGCTCCATATCCATCACAAGTTTCAAGCTTAAAGCATTCTAAAATAAATAAGCATAATATAAATCTTATCATAATTAAACCGGGTAATCTATCTTAAGGGATTTCTATTCTAATCAAACACCGCTATCCCACAGCCTTCACCAACCTATCCTCCATGCGATCCCATCGCCACCGCCTTCCGAACCTCCTCAGTCCCAGTAGAAAGCACAATTAATAACAATGCAAGTAATTCACAAGTAAAAGCATACAAGGCAAGTAGATTAAGTAAGCAATTAGACATGTTATTCAATTAGACATACAAATTCAAGTCGGAAAAGTAAGCAAAACAGATAGAAAATGCATATGATGAATGCCTGCCCTACTGGCTGTGATATCACATTGTCGGTTTAACTGCCAACCTGACACATCTCCATGGAGACGTCGCCCTTCAGATTTCTCATATGGGAACCCCCGAGATATAGTGCCCAGATCACTGTCCAGGTACCGGCGCCTGCACACCTATAGATTCGAAGGGATGCGAGCGGGATACTCTTGCCACAGACCTCACATCTCAACGCAAGCAGGACGAACCACCGCCCTTATGCCGCCGCCGCTACCTCGACAGGCGAAATCCAACCGCCGTCCCTGCCGGGCGCATAGCGTCTCATATTCTCAGTAAAAATAATATTTCAGTGGTTTTCAGAAAACATTTTCAGTATATCGAGATACATCATCTCAATCTGAGTCCTCGACTCATCTCAACTACTGTCCATTCATAACTCAGTTCCAAATGTCAAAAGTTCATCATTCCTTATCTCATATATCAATCATCCTCCACCCAACGTCAAATCATTCTCAGCACGCCAGAAACCTAGGCCTCCGTTTTCTAATTTATCATAAAACCGTGTTCTAGAAACTTTAAGTTACATCCCATGTTCTGATACTCAAAATTAAGCCCATAAGTCTTAAAATGGTGTTTTAGAAGCTTACAACCTTGTTGGGAAGGTAGAATAGTTGAAAACAAATAAAATTTTGAGAAACAGAATGTGTGCACTCGCACAACCTGTGCCAACTCCCCCAACAGACTGACCTTCCCGTCATGTGCGTCCGCACAGGTTGAAGTTTTTCCTTAGATATGTGCGCGCACAAGCTGTGCTAGCGCTGCGAACAGAGTGCACTTCCCTGCCTATGCGTACGCACAGATGTGTGCATCCGCACAGGTCAAAATATTTGCAGGGTGTGCATCCGCATGAGGGTGTGCGCCCGCACATATCAGAAATCATGAAATTCTGCAACTTTGCAGAATTTCAGATTTTTAACACCAACTTTGAAGGACCATAACTTCCTCTACAAAATTCCAATTTTCACAAATTTTATATCGATTTAAAGAGTTTTCAAAGATCTTTAATTATAAATAAATTTCAATCAATTTCAAAAACCGAGGCAAAATTTATGATCATACAAAGTTCATCAAAAACCCAATTTTATCATACTTCACAATTTCCAAAATTTATTACCATACCCATACCAAATCACATCAAGCCATTCAAAACACCACTTTTCATCAAAATGTACTAGTTATACCATAATACACTAACCTTACCACATTCTCCTTCTCATTTCATTACTCCCAATTCCAACATCAACTATATAACACTTATGATCAAAATCACTATCAAACTCACCATTTCATAAATCATAACACTACAATTATCACAAGGGACCAACTTTCAATCAATACAATCATTCAACATCATCATATCATTAAAATTCATCACAATCAACCCAACATTCATCAATTTTATCAACATTTAACACACCAACCATCATTTTAGTTCAACCTATCTTATTGGTCACTAGCCTATGTGTCCATGAATATTATATACTACATAGAGGAAACCGAAACCATACCTTGGCCAATTCTCTTTATGCACCAAAACTTCAATTTAGCCCAAACAAGCTCCCAACCACAAACCAAGCTTTCACTTCCACTCCAATAAGTACAAATAAGTTCCAAGAGCTCCCAAAGCCACAATAATCAAACTATATACATATAAATCACCTTAAATCAACCTAGAGTTCCAATTAAACATAAATTTACAAGGTTTAGTGGCCCTTACCTTCTCCAACAGATTTATTAGCAAGAATCCAAGGCTAAGCAAGGATTAGAGCAAACCTAAACACCAAGAATCACAAAAACTCATTTAATCAAAACCCCTATAAACCCAAAATTTTGAGGAGAGAAACTGAGAGGGATTCGAGCTTTCCTTACTAGTTTCTTATATGGGTTTTGTAGAGCTCTTCACAAGAAACGCGTAGCCGCAAACGGTGCGGCGATCGGAGCTCTCTAGCTCAAGATATGAGCTTTGGAAGATTGAGATGAATAGTACTCAATCTCTTCTAATCTCCTCCTTTCAATTTCTGATTGTGTGTGCTTGTTAGTGTGTTGTGATGCTGGTTGGTTCATTAATTGAGCTTTTTATATGTTGGGCTTGGGCCCAACTTGGGCCCAACTTGGGCCCGGTCCAACCCATTAGCGTTTTTAGCCCATTTGGCCTGACTTCGGGCCAAACCTTTAAAATTAATGCCCGATTTTCCATTTCTAACATTTTTCTAAGGTTTTTGCCGGTTTTCACTTTTTCTCTTGCGGTACCGGGCATACTTGAATCGGTTCAACCGGTTCAACTGTCGGTTCGCAGTTTTTCGCAGAAAACACATTTTCTGACTTAGAAAGACCCACTGAGTCCAAAAATCACCTTTAAATCCTCAAATTCTCACTCTAACTTTTTGAAGCCTAATTTGGGCAATATTAATTACTTAATTAACCGGTTAATTAGTTGTGGTTCTTACACCTGCAATATAACAGGTTCACATAAATCAAAGTATAAGTAATATAGAGACATTGGAAAGATAAAGTGCTAGCATATATGGATGAATACTTTTGGAAGTTTACGGTGACACTCAATCTCAATTAATTGGTGGTGGCACTACAAAATTCTTGTTTGATTGTGGAAGTTTTTTAGTGGGAGTTATTTTAAACCTCCACCATATATTTTAATGGTGACAATTTATAAAACCTCCCTAAATCATTAACAATAACCCCCACAGACCAATCAATATTAAAAAAAATTTAGCCCAAATAAATATTAGCCCATAATAAAAATTGAAAAAAAAACAGTGAGAAGGCTTCGAGCGAGAAAGAGAGAGAGGAAGAGGGACGATTCATCGCCGCCGCCATTCATCTCCTTGCCACCGTCATCTCCTCCATCAAGCGTTGCCGGTGGAGTTATGAATGAAAATCGTGGAGCCTCTGAATTTTCGTTGACCTCTCAGAGTGACGATTTGATTCAGATTGTTAAGGTAATGCTTCAAATCTTCCGCTTCTCCGTCATCTTCCACCGCGGGTTATGCCGCTGGTTCTGCTTTTCCTCTGTCGGCTTGAGGCACTCAGAGTGCGTTTCGGCATGGATTCGGTGCTGCTAGCTGAGGAGATCAAGAAGGCGAGCTAGCGAGTCTCTGTAAGCTTCGATTGAAGCTACGTTCAAAACTATCAGATCTCGTGGAACTAATTTCATGTCGTGTGGAGTCATTACAATGAGGATTTATTCCTAATTTTTTCTCGTTCTTTCCTTTCTTTAATTCTTCAAATTTTTTCAAAGATTAGATTTTGTGATAATTTGATGATATAGTTTTGGCAAAATTATACACAAATCCTTCTTCTTATGTTCTAATATACTCTTCTCTTCTGTTAATTTTTCAGGTCAAGGCAGAGGATTTGATATAGATTGAGTTAAGTTGATTTGATATATTATAAAGGTGAAGAGACATTGAAAATTTTGATTTTTCTTGAAGTAAAAAGGATGTTAGGGTTCATAGTTTAGGTGATCATTAAGTTCAATTGTTTCCATTAGAGGTTATTCTCCTTTATTGATGCAGATTTGTTGAGATATATCTATAAATTAAGTGTTTAGTACTTTGTTGATTCAAATTTCAAAATGCAAAATAGTTATCTTTTGTATGCCTTCAAGATGTATCATTTTTTGCTAATCAAGGTTGGTAGAAAGATTTCAGTATATAGCATAATAGTTATTTAAAACAAACATAGCAATGTTCATGTTTCTCATTCAAAGTATACATATTTAATTTAATGTTCTATTTTGGCAGGTGACTATTACTAAATATGTCATATGAAGTTCTTGAACAAGCAATAAATTACTTCAATGATTCCAATAAAGGTAACATATTTGTATTATAACTGTATAGTATTTACTAAAAAAACTAAACTATGGTTAATTAGATATACTTTATCGACTCTATTTTGCAGATATTTTCTATCAATTTCTTTGGGGAGTGGGGTGACGAGCCAGGTGAGCATAGTTATTAGTATCCTCCCATTCAACCTGTTGGTTGTGGCACTTACGGTGTCGTTTAGTATCTTCAACTCTTCACTCTCTCTCTCTTTTCAATTTCATTCAATTTTCCCTCATCTTTCTATTTCAGCTACGCGACAAATTCATAGTTTCTCAAATTGTTAATGATTCGAAGCTTTTGGAGAAACACGTCGATGCTCGCATGAGCTTTGGTGGCAATGGTGGAAAGTTGCAGGTTTTTTTTATTATTGTATTTGAATCTCTTTGAATTTTTCTTATCTTAGCTGTGTCTTCTTTATGTTATTACTAGAAAGAATGTCTCGGTTCTATTCTATAGCTAATGATTAATCATATGAATACCTGTAAATAGTGTGTAGAAAATACTATACCATTACCATAAGATGCTCGAGTTCAATTCCCAATTTTTTTAAAAAACGGATCTTTCTCATAATGAGGATCACCTACATGAATTTAAGATTCAAACTATGCCATGGAGTCCTTCCTGAAATTTTCAATTTAGAGTAATTAAGATGTAGGACTTTTAGTTATAAATCCGCCTATAGTCTTGCTAGTTACAAAATTTTCATAAACTTGTATACAGCAGTTACCAAATACTACTTAGCAATAATAACTTGCACCTCCATTTGTCACATGATACATTATGATTACAATCTGTTCACTACAGATTTTCGATGTTGTGATGATTCAAGGGGATTTTAGGGTATAAGAAGATAAAAAACATCGAGCGACCTATCAGGCATTAGGTGATTCTGAAAAGAAGCTCTAGTTTTATTCAGCCAGACAAATAGCTTGCCGCTTGCTTGGAAGCAGGGTTTACCTCTGTCAAAAGGTTTAATTTAAAGTGGTTTGAGCAAGGTCTTGCCTAACGATGGTGATATGCCTTGAGCATCTGCTCTTACAGATTATCATTTAATTTTGTAGTGCTGGCTTCCTGTGGAGGAGGATTGTATGTATTCAAGAATCAATTCCTGCTCCCTCTGGCTCGGAATAAAATTTTGGTTGTATATGCATCCCAAGGTTATCTTTTTTCCTCCCTTGAATTGGTAGTTTACCAATGAACAAGTTGATTTTGATATGCATATAAAAGGCTAATTAAGAGAATCAAAGGTTGAGGACTTCTTAGATTAACTGTAAGGCCCACATCGGTTGGAGAGGGGAACGAAGCATGCCTTATAAGGGTGTGGATACCTCTCCCTAACATGACGCGTTTTGACGAGTGAGTGTGGGGGGCTTCGGCTAGCATCCCTATCGTCAAAGGCAAAACCATGAGGCCTTGTGTGCCAAAGCGAACAATATCGTGCTAGCGGGTGGTCTGGGCTGTTACAGATGGTATCAGAGCCAGAACCCGGATCGATGTGCCAGCGAGGGCGCTGGACTCCCTTAGGGGGGTGGATTGTAAGGCCCACATCGGTTGGAGAGGGGAACGAAGCATGCCTTATAAGGGTGTGGATACCTCTCCCTAACATGACGCGTTTTGACGAGTGAGTGTGGGGGGCTTCAGCTAGCATCCCTATCGTCAAAGGCAAAACCGTGAGGCCTTGTGTGCCAAAGCGGATAATATCGTGCTAGTGGGTGGTCTGGGCTGTTACATTAACATACTTAGGAATCCCCCAATTCTTGAATAGTTGTTAGATATATTTGTTTTGTTAATGCACCATATTTATTTTTTGTTAGTATTTATATTTGTTTTCTTATACTCAAGAAGAAGAAAAGGAAATTAGTGTTGAAAAAGGTACATAAATGCAGAGATAGTATTTGCATCTAGCTCCACTTTCCCATTGTGTGGTTGTGTTCCTTTATTTTACCATGAAGAAGAGGTATTTATGCATTTTTCATATAACAACATGTGGTCATAATATGAAGGCCAAAACACCAAGACTAATTTATAGAAAAAAAAATAGCATATATAAGATAATAAAATAATGAAGATTATTAGCATGTGTTGCATGCATGCATGATATGATTGTTATTTGTTTCTGAAAGAGAATATATAGTACACATTGCTATAGATGTATATCATGATTATTCTCTATCACTCTTTTATACAGTACTATCTATTCTACCATCATGCTATGCCGGTTAGCTTGTCCTTAATTATTCACTTTCTGCACAAATTTCCTAAATGAGTCAAAATGATCAAGGGATCAAGTTGACTAATGTTTTTTATTCATAGGAACTATTTGAACTCATTAACACCAGACCAAAGAAAGCATTAACTCTTAATTTTGCTTTTGATCAAGGTTCTAATTATGTTGTGTGTAAACCAGGATGCTGTGGTCTCTCAAAATCGGCTGTCTACTTTGTTTCCCTCTGAAGGAAATTAATTCTTTTGTTTCTGTTTTTAATGATACTTTTATGGCTTTTATTTTTTCTATTTTGTTGCATTGATGTTTACCATTATGAACATATGGCCTCTTATTTCAATGTGTACTCTACTCTTAATTTTTTGAAAAGTGAGAGAAGAATATGCTTGCAATGAGGGGAAGAGTTTTGGTACAGAATCTCAGATTCATGACAAGGGACATAAGGATGAGGTGTGCATTTTTGTTGTTTTTATTATTCTAAATGCAATGGTTGTTCTATGACAGTTCTTACATGTTTAGCAGTATTGATTATGGAATAAGGAATATATATTGGCATGTAGTTTATTTTTCATACAATAGGAAATGCTTCAAGATAAGTCCCCAAAGCTGTTAGCTGGTGTATGCTTTTTCTTTCTACTAAGCTTTCAATTAGAGTTATTTCTAGTTTTTGGACAATGGAGAGCATGTTTCATAGATGAAATGATTAGTGAAAAACTAAATGTGGGAAACAACTAGTAGTAGTTAGTCTCATATTTGAAAACAATTGACAATAGCCAGAGTTAGGACTTCAAGCTTGTTGCTGCTTTTTTCTTAATTTGAGAATATGTAAATTTGATGAGATTAATGAATGATTTGAAATTAAAAATAAATAAATGATTACAGGGTTTGTGGAGGTTTAAAAATCTCACAAAATAGTTATTTTTTAAATTAAAAAATCAATTTGTGGAGGTTTTAAATTGCAACAAAAGTGATTTAAAACTGTCATAAAAGTCCAATGTAACACCCTAACTACCAAAGCTCACACTTCCAGCTGCGCGACTCTGATAGTTCGGACATTACGACGACACTTATATTATTTAATACTAAAATATGAGCCTGTTTAAAACTTTAAACCGCAATACCGCTCCCAAAGATACTTTCGCTATACAGCGTACATGCATACATACCATACAACTTACAGAAACTCATAAAGAGTACATCCAGATATATATACATACATATATATAAATAATATTACAGACATAATCCAATACAATTCCTATCCCTCTTACAGATTATATCAAGATAAAGGCGAGGGTACGGTAAACCATAACTAAAACAATACAGAGCATCACAACAACAATTAAATAAGCTCTTCGTAACTTCTGCGTCCATATCCTGAAAGGGGAAAAATGTAGGGGGTGAGAACATCATCCTCGAAAGGGTTCTCAGTAGAGGGTTTTTGGGAATTACTGTAATAGGATACGTAGAGATAAACCGTACCAGTGATTAATAACCATCTTATGCCTCTTTTCAAAAACAACGGTTTACA
Organism: Arachis ipaensis; assembly: GCF_000816755.2. Taxonomy (NCBI): domain Eukaryota; kingdom Viridiplantae; phylum Streptophyta; class Magnoliopsida; order Fabales; family Fabaceae; genus Arachis; species Arachis ipaensis. Next base: position 110,477,154 of record NC_029791.2, read on the forward strand.
ATAAAAGTAAAGTCGGAAATCTTTTCTGAAAGAGGAATCCGTTCAATTCTCAAAAACTCAAAAGCCTTTCAAAAAGGTTTATCTATGCTGAACCAAAATAGCCTTTCATACTTTCCGAATCAGAAACACAAAACCAAAACCAACTATCGGTCCATATCATTTCAACCACGGCCCTAGGCCCAAACAATCCAACCATCAACCAAATCAACACAATCCAACAGAGTCCCAGTAGCAAACACAAATAGGAAGATGCAGGCACAAACAAACAGTTATTGCAAGTAGGACAATTAGCAATTAATCACATAGGCAAACCAAGTATAATATGCACACCCAAACAATGTCACATAGATGCATATGATGTATGCCTGTCCCTAGTGGCTGATGATATCATCTGTCGGTTATAAAGCCAACCCGACAAGTCCTGGTAGCTAACCATTGGACTGTCCCTCTGTCGCGGTAATAAAACAGCACTTCCACCATTCAAAATCATCGAATTCATAAAATCGGCATTTAAGCCATAAATCACTTTTTCTCAAATCATTTCACTTTGAAATCAAGTTTCAACTCTTTTCAGCCTTGGCTTTAAAGATCTCAGTTCCCAAATTATCTCAGGCTCATAAGCCACTTTTACTCAAGGAAAATTCCCTTTTTAAAACCAGCCACTCTCGGCTTCCTCTTTCCAAAACTTCCAAATTGCTTTAGTCTTGCAACAATTCAGAATTCAAAGAGTACTTAAAACCCTTCTCAAAACATTTCAAAATGAAACTTGTCAATAGACATTCAAGTCCTTTCAAAATTATTAAAACTTCTTTAATTGAAACCCCCAAGTCAAATTCAAAGGCATAAACCCTTTTCACATTCAAACAGCTTTAAAACACAAGTTTCATCTAAATAACTTTCTCCTGAAAGAGATACAATGCCTTTCTTACGAAGCAAGACTAAATCACAATTTCCTCTTTACTAACTCATTTCGAAAGCATGAATCATCCTTTTCGTGATAATTCAAATAAAATAGTAGAAGTCTTTAACTCATCATTTGCCAGACAACATTTCAATAAAGACTCGGATTTTTATAGAAATTTTGGCAGCACCTCCCCTAAAACTTGGACTTTTGCCACCTGGTTCGGATCCCAACTAAACTGTTTCTCATTCCTTTTCAAACCAGAAATCAATTCAAAAGCAAGCTAAATCCAACAGTCGCCTCAGTGGCATATCTCAAGGAAACCATTTCAAAAATCAACTCAATATCAACCGATTTAACTCATTTCTAAAGTTTTAAAGAATCGGTTCAACAATAAATCATTTATCAAAACCAAATCAATTAAAGCAACCCAGGTTGAATTTCAAGAGTATTCTATCTTTCACATCATCAAAATAATTGACTCAATTCAAACCGATCCTCAACGGATTAAACTCATTTCAAATCTTTAAAGAATCAACTTCAAACATTACATTTCACAAGCCACACAATAATTCAGCCAAACCAACATCCATAGTCATTCGAGTCAATCAAATAATACATAAGGCAAATACAATCACCAAATATACAATATCTCACATCAGTACCCATATGTATTAATTCCAATAATAAACTATAGTTTTTGGAAAGTGCCCCTACCTCAAAACGCAATTCCATAATCCAAACGCCTCACAGAGTCCTTTTCGCCTCAACTCGAAATCAAAGGCAACTTCAAAGCACAGCCCCACACATTTTCGCAGTAGCATAAACAGCTCTAATTTAAAACAAGAAACCTCAGTTACTAAACACTAGGAACATTAATAACGTATAGGCTTTAATACACGTGCGAGACACTAACGTAGGGCTTTCGAAACATAATCTCTTACCAGAATTTCAACACGAAGCAGCTGCGATTTCGAACCAGCCCGGCAGTAGCTCCGGCGGCGGCCAGAAGCTCCGGTGGATCAACTATAAAAACTGCGCAACATTAAAACCTTCTCGAAATCCAAAAAGGCAGAAACCTCAAATAAAACCCTTACCGGAAGAGTTCTCCGGGAGTGGCTGTAATGAAAATAGCGTCTCCTCCTTCCATTCACAATCCCAACGGCAGCCACAGCGGTGGTTCTGGGCAGCCCTGGCAGCAGTGGGCTCCGGCAACTTGCAGAACCCCGAGGCAGAGGCAGACAGAAACTCCGGTGGTCTTCTCCGACGACGACACCAGCCACCACGGGGACGGCGGCAGTGAGACCCCAACAGAGCCGGCACGGCTCACCCACTCCGTCCCGTCGATCTCTCTGTCTCTCAAGCTTTTCTCTGATCGGACCTTGCCAGCGGCGGCCAGAGACGCGGTGAACACCATGACAGCCACGGTAGCAACGGCGTCGCAGCAACGGACTCCTCTTTCCGGCGATGAGGACGCAGCTGGCTTCGCGACTCCCACTCCCTCTTTGTGCCTCCCTCTGCTCAATCTCTCTCCTCCTCGAGTGTGGGTGGCGACGGCAGGACGCGTTGGTAGTGGTTCCAGGCCGGCATGGACTGCAGAGGCGGCGCAACGCGGTGAGCTGCCCTCTGTCACTCGCGCGGTTCTGGCGGTAATGGTGGAGCCCAGCGCGCGGCGCAACGAGCTTCCTTCCTCCTCTCCTCATCCGCAACTCAGCCCCTCTCTCTCTGTTCTATTTCCATTGGAGGGGTTTGTGTGTTTGCTGCTGTTTTGGGGAAGGAGGGACGAAAGGGGTAAGGGTCTGCTGCTGTGGCTGTGTGTGTGAAGGGAACCGGGTCGGGTACGGTTCACTGGGTTAGGGTTTCATTTTCTTGAAAATAAGGGTTAGGGATATTTTTTGTAATTTCAAATAAAAGTAGGGGTAATATAGTAAATAGGAACAAAATTTAATCCAACAAAATTAATGTATGAAAATACTATCTGCTCATCAATTTTACAAAAATCGTTTTCAATAAAATGTCCCAACCAAATAATTAGAAGTAATATACTTAATTTCTTCATATTTCAAAATAGCAGTACTAATACTTAAAATATTTCTTATCTAGTCCAAATCATATAAAATTCTTATTATTTCACAACTGTCAACTTTATAATTTGAATACAGGAAAATAATCCAATAATTATAAAATTGGATAATAATCATAACTTATCTCAAATTCAATAAATCAAAACTTACCTTAATTATCCTTAATAAAATGATTTCCGAAATTAAGGCTATAAATAACTATATGATTTGAGACTTGATCATAATAAGACTTTTCAAAGGTTTTGGGTCTTACATTATCTGTAACAGCCCAGACCACCCGCTAGCACGATATTGTCCGCTTTGGCACACAAGGCCTCACGGTTTTTGCCTTTGACGATAGGGATGATAGCCAAAGCCCCCCACACTCACTCGTCAAAACGCGTCATGCTAGGGAGAGGTATCCACACCCTTATAAGGCATGCTTCGTTCCCCTCTCCAACCGATGTGGGCCTTACAATCCACCCCCCTAAGGGAGTCCAGCGCCCTCGCTGGCACATCGATCCGGGTTCTGGCTCTGATACCATCTGTAACAGCCCAGACCACCCGCTAGCACGATATTGTCCGCTTTGGCACACAAGGCCTCACGGTTTTTGCCTTTGACGATAGGGATGATAGCCAAAGCCCCCGACACTCACTCGTCAAAACGCGTCATGCTAGGGAGAGGTATCCACACCCTTATAAGGCATGCTTCGTTCTCCTCTCCAACCGATGTGGGCCTTACATCCAATATAAAACCCCCCACTAAACACCCACAAAAGACCTCGTGACACCTCAAATTTTGGGGGTTTTAGAAACCTCCACAAATAAGAAAAAACTGCCACAAATAATAAAAACCTTGTAGTGTGAGGTTATTGAGTATGTAGATGTAAACTGTTGAAATCATGAGATATCATGAAGATGGCACAAATTACCAGAGTTAAGCACAGTAGCAAGTTAGATAATAGCAGAAAATTGACCAATTGGCTTACTTGAATGCACGATGAATAAGATAAATAGACGGCAATTTTTATAATGATGGTATATACCTAAAAAGAATAAAAATAATATTTTTAATAATATATTATTGAAAAACTAAAGAACCACTTATAAATAGAAAGCAATAGTAATAGATACCTGAAACTATTTTTTGTTCGATAGATTGTTAAATTCGTTGATCTCTAATTTTTATTTCCATAAGTGATATAAAAAGTACTCAAAGGTACTCTAATGAATTGAAAAGAAGTGAACTAAAAAAACGGATATAAAAAACACTCAAATAAAAAAGATTGCTGAGGTGGTTTTATTGGTAAAAAATTTAGAGCCAATTTGAATGCAGAGTTAATTTTTTTATTTAATTAGTAATCTATATATAATTATAACTAATTAAAATAACTAATACATTAACTTTATTATAATAGTATGGTAGATTTTGGTGGAATTTATAAGATGATTGTTTCTTTGTTTAAAAGGAAAAATTAATAAAAAAATTTAAATGATACATAAATCCATGTCAGAATTGCTTGATGTATGTTTTACAACAAAAATCTGCAAAGTAACATAAATAACATTTCACTCAGAAGTCGAATACATTTGATGGAAATTAAACTGCATTACATCACAGACGTTGAAACATGGGTTAAATATAAGCATTACATAATTATAAATAGCATGATTAACTTAAGGGCGCATAAGACAAATCTTTTAACATAAGATAAAACTATGTTCTACAACTTCATGATTTTCACATGCAAGGTGGACCCATCATCAGGAGATACAGAGAACTTCAATAAAGTGCCATCTCTAAAACCTTTGTTCATTGCAAAATTCTTCCAACCCTTAGTCAAGAACAACTGTTTTTTCTTGCCTTTGTTCCATCTTAATTCCATTGGATAAGAACAATCATCCTCTAAAACAACATTCACAGTGTTGTTCCTTATTGGAAATGCATTTTGTGCAAATCCCAAAGGAATAATCTACATAATTAAATATTTTGAACAAAAATAATATAAAAAAGATTGTAAAGTTTAATACATTAATTAATAAAAAAATGTATATAACAAAAAATAATAAAATTTAAGAAACTCACCAAAGCACTACTATCAATTATTTTAGAGGTAAGGTTTTCATGCAAGTGAATACATTTGTATTGAAAGTGGAGAGATTTGGGTAAGTTGGGAATTCAGTCTTAGATGGCTGAACAGTGTCAAGCTTGTGGCAAAATGATATAGTTGCAAATCGGAATCCATCTTTAAAATTTCTAACACCATGGCTATGGTAATCTGGAATAATAGAATAAGGTGGAAGCAAATTGTGAATTATTGAATGGTTAGTAACAACAGATAAGGGCATCAAACCTGGGCTATTAATTTCTGAAGTAGTAGCAAAATGATCGTGACTTATAACTGATAAATGATTATTAGCCACACCATTATAGGAAACGAAACTTGAATCATTCTGTCTATAAACAGTTGCAACATCACAACTTTGATTAGAAGAAAGGACTTTAGGCAAAGTTGCAATTGGATATTGAGGGATCTCTTGAGAAATGCGATAGTGATCAATTGACGTATTAATTTTTGTTCCTATCAAAGGAATTGCTACCTGAAGTGATGTGGGTAGAGGTTTAGTAGTCTGTAGTTGATTGATTGATTGAGCAGGATTATTGTAATTTAGAAAAAACTTGGATGGAGGGTAAGGTAGCTGTTTTTTGATCATGTTGTTGTCTCTAACCTTAAGAAGCACAAAAATATCCTCACCAACATAAACCAATTTCAACCATTCACCTTTTTTCAGACCATATAAGTCACTAGACTATGAAATCCATCAAGTATGTATCCAGAAATATTTTCTTTTCCGGTCATCAACTCTACTTGGTTCTCGTTGGTATCAATGAACTGCATTCTATTACCCAACATATCCTTATATTTACTATAGAAGAGGGAAGGAAACTCGGGAAGAAACTACAAAAAAAATTGAGCAAACTAATTAGAAAATCTCAAACTACAGCACATTTAATTTATTAATATAAACTAACAGAATGAAAATTAAATAACACCACATTTCATTACCGATTTAGGGTCAATCTCCATGTAGAACACTCTATCGTCTTCGAATTCTATAGGCATCAATAACTTGTTGTCCATGTTGGTTATCAATATGAGTGGCAAAGAAAAGAGAATGCAGAAAAATATAATCTGATATGAAAAAAGATAAATAATGGGAACCTTGAAGATATATATGACTATGAATATGAGTAGAATAGATTTAGAATACAAAGCTCAAGAAAAAATGGTGCTGATATATAAAGAAGAAATATGGACAAATAAAGTAATGTGTGATAGAACTCATGATGTCCATGAAAAAAAAAAAGAAGAGTACTTTAAAACAAACGTGCTTGATACGTGACACTGTGAAATAGCATGCAGTAACAAAAATGGTGTCAACTGGATTTTATATAATAATGATTATTTTGAATAAAGACTGAAAAGTTACATGAAAAGGTGTTGAGCAGATGTAGGTGACCAGGCATATATTTTGGGATATGGAACAATTGTAGAAATTATCTTTAGATTTATACATGACCAACTTAAGAGACATAAGATTTACTGTTAAAAAAAGGCTTAGATTTTAGTTTAAATTTTCAATGGTTTATATGTTGCCATTAAAATTAGATGATTTGGTATAAGTAGTTATGTCATTTATTTAGTGGTATTAATTAGACGGTGTCTGAAAATTTTATAATAAAATAATAGTTTAACTAAGTAGATTTTACATATCATAAAATATAAAAAAAAATACATATTAAAAAATATATATATACAACAAATTAAATACTTCAAAAAATATAAGTAGATGATAATGGTATTCCTCTTAAAGAAAGAAATTAATCAAACCAAACATGCCAACTAACTAATAATTATTAGTAGTCGATAAACAAATCTTTAGAATATAGTACAGAATTTGGCAAGTACACATTTTTGGAGATAAATAATATATATGCTAAAACTCAAATGTAAAATATGTGGATGCATTGACAATAACTTAATTTGATTTAAATGTACTAATAAATAGCAAATAAATTTATTTGATAAATATGACAATACAAAATATTATAAACTAACCAATTTTTTCATAATAAAATATCTTATTATAACTTTAGAAATATAGAAACGCATTATGTAGATCATACACTACAAGGTATTTACTTATTTGTGGCAGTTTTTTTTCTTATTTGTGGAGGTTTATAACCCCCACGAAATGGTTTGTGGGGGTTTCTAAAACCCCCAAAATTTGAGGTGCCACGAGGTCTTTTGTGGGAGTTTTTAAAAACCTCCACAATCTATTCAGTGGGGGATTTTGTGAGTGTTTAGTGGGGGTTTTATATTGGACTTTTGTGACGGTTTTAAATCACTTTTGTGGCAGTTTAAAACCCCCACAAATTGATTTTTTAATTTAACAAAAATTAACTATTTTGTGTGATTTTCAAACCTCCACAAATCCTGTAATTAATTATTTATTTTTAATTTCAAATCATTCATTAATCTCATCTCATTCATATACTCTCAAATTAGAAATTTATTTTTTAAAATCAAAATTTAAAAACTAAATCTTTTATAATACAATTCCTCAATATAAGACATAACTCTATATATAAAAAAATTCTCAATATCAATAGTTCCAAACATAATTCTATATGATATTGTTCTACATAACTATTATTGTTTTTCTTTAAAAAGTAAAATAAAACAATTTTAATATTTCAATATCATCTAATTACATAAAAGTCTCAAAATAAACATAATTATTATCTTAGTTCTCTCCACTCCTGCAGACAGGATACTAACATAAGACCCTTGGAATGATTTATGGAAAGATCACATATAAGGAAGTAATAAGTAGGACCAATTTAAATGGGAATTTGTTGAACCATTAAAACCATATTCCACTACTTCACATGCATATAAAAGCTAAGGCAAAAAGACCAATGCAGAATAGAACAAACAGACAAAGCAAAATACCAGCTTTTTATAATATTCGAGTACTTCTGTCCGGATTGAATCCATGTCACCTTTGATTACATCAGGCTTGTACCTATATAAAACTCAGCAACCTAAATCTCCAACTAAAGAATATATAGCAAAACACCTCAAAAAACCACTTAGAATAGAACTGATGACTACATCCAAATACATATAGTTAGAAAATGAAATTATTACCCCAATAAAATAGTAAGACACAGTAGCCAGAAGTACATAAAAGGACAAAACAAGGTTACAATTTTCCAATTTGGCTTGAGTGGCATTCACCAATTACCTAAAAGCAAGCAGCAATTGATTAGAAGGAGCAGCATATCCCAAAGATGGATGGAATGAGCATGACTCTTGCTAGCACATAATAGGGAAGATAAGACTCCAAAAAGCTAAATCAATGAAATACATCCATAGAATTCCCATGCAAAGAAGTCAATGCCTAAGCTTTGGACTCAATCTCAGACTTACTTACAAAAGCCATAAATAATCAGAAGTATATATTAAAGAGATATACAATATATCACAATTAAAAGATTCAAGAAGGTTGATACCTTAACAATGATTCTAAGGATAATTTCCTGGTGTTGAAGAGGAAGTTTTGAGATGTTCACCAGGAGGATAGGTGCCAAATCTTCTTTTTCCTATTCCAAAGGCATGGGGCGTTAGATTGTCTTCATAAGTTCCTTGACAAGCTTCTATAACATATATTGATATATAGATATATTTATGTATCTATTGTGAAATTACTATGTGTCATATTTTATAGTCAGGTGACTGAAACAGGGGGAATATGTCAATTTCTCTACCTGGTAATAAAATAGAACTTCGTGTTTGAATCAGCTTATTTTGAGTTCAAAAAACCTTATAATTGAAAACTTCCAAGCATATTTTGAAATGGGAAAAATGAAAAATCAATGATTTCTCCAAAATATTCAATACACTTTTAAATTTTGGCCAAATAACAAAAGAAGAATTATCAATATGGAAGTCCACATTGCATTCACAGAATAGAATAAACAAACAGGCACTAAGATTTCAAAATATCCAATATAGGATGACGGACCTTTAATTTGCACTGACGCGCTGAAAAGCCATTTCAATATACACTTGAATTTTCAGCGCAGCACTTCAAGTGCAACAAAGTGACTCTTACTGACTCCTGAGCCTCCACCTAGTAGTTAAATCCACAAACAACAACAGCTATGCTCACTCCACTATCAATTCCATAAGCAGCTGATGCAAAACCTAAATTACAACATATAAGTAACACACACACACAGCAGCTAATGAAAAACACCTCTGGCTCTCTTGATTAGTTCAACCAGCTCTCTCTTCACAACTTTGATCAGTTCAACCAGCTAGTAGCTAGAACACTACAATGCAAAACTATCCTCCCTCCTATATTCTAATTCTAAGTCCCCTAAGTCACTCACAAACGCAAATGTGAAATCCTATGACATTTGCACCATCAACACAAGAATTCCACAAATAAAAGTTAGGGCCACATCCAGCTGTGTAGATGATGTTTTCTTTACACATATATGTCCAATGGATATAGCAATCTTCTGTATTGCTTTTGTGTCATCACCCGAAATAATCTTGCTCAATTTATCAGTAAAATTGTCAGAATTCCACTGCATTTTAATTATTAATAAGATACAACCTATAATGGCTTCCCAAATAGCTCAATTGTTGGTCAAAAGAAACCAATCAGCCAGCATAAATCAATTTACTTTACCTGAATTAGAATCATCAAGTGGAGGTATTGAAACACGCAGTCCAATATGACCTAGCGCTTGCATTGCAACAGCAGCCAGTGCAGAAGTTTCAGATTTAACCACATCAATTAAAATCTGGTTATAGCATAGCAATAAGAATTAAAGGTGATTCAAAACCACAAACAATTAATTTTTTAAACCTCTAGTTTACATTTGTTATCTATCTTTCATTAACCTCCCTAAATTCTACAAAAGGAATTAAAGAACAAACTGGCAACCATAGTTAGAGTACTTATTTTATTCATACCGTTGGACCTGCCAACAAAGAAGTCCCTGAGTCTACAATAGCTGAACAGCTGTCAGCACAAATTCCTAGATAGCAATGTGATCAGGTCAGTAAATTAGAACTGAAATCATGAACCATTTATGATCATGTCATAAGAAAAACTAATAGAATTATGCTAATTTTTTTGGTCTTCACATACCAATTTTAATTTTTCCTTTATGCTAATAAGAAAAAGACTATATTTAATGATTAACCTCCCAATATCCTTTTCTTGACACAGGCACATAAGTGTGCTTTCCCTTGTAGTGATTGGGATCAACACCTCCAAAAACAAGTTCGCCCCCATTCTCTTCCTCTGGGTTACAGTTCAGCCAAAATGAAAATGCCAGTTCCTTAACAAGACCTTGATCAAGCATATTGTACCTGTTACACATTATATCTGATAAGAAACAGAGATCAGATGAACTTGAAGAAATGAATAATCAAAATTTGGATGCTAGCAGTACCAAACTGGAACAGCTTTTCCAACTGCTATCTCTTAAAAGTGACTAGTGCAAACTAATTAGAATGCTCTGTTCAAACAATTACAAACAAAGCTTCAGTGTCTTAAATCAATCCTGCTACTGAACTTAAAGCAAACTGCATCATGAATCACCATCATTCTCAGAAACTGCAACAACAAAGTTAGTTAGACATTGCATTAACCCTGACATCAGCAAAGATGTTATAATCAACTTATATAATAAAATAGAGAAAACAAGAGTTGGAAAAATAAAATGAATGAAAATGGTTCTACTTACTAACCTGAGGGTCATTGTTGTGCTTATCAAATATTAACAGCCTTTGCTTTGCTCCAATGGTCTCTAATCTGTGCTGTTGTTGTTGGGAAAAGCATCAATTTCCAAGAAAAGGGAAGAATCAATCATGTTGTTATTGAATCAAGAGCATAATTAATCAATAATCATGAATCAGAGCATGGAGTTGTTGAATCAGGGGAAAAAAGGAAGAATAAAATAAAATAAAAATAGCATCAATTATAAAATGATCAAAATGGAGAAATAAAACTCAACAAAAAGTTATAATCGAATTATTGATTGCCAACCAAATATGCGATTCACATCGTCCGATCATTCGATAGAAGGTGACGCCGCAATACTCTGAGCTTCGTGACCTCGGTCCATGTCTACTCTTCTTCACCTGTTGTGCTCTCTGAAGAAGCATTCTTTGCTCCACCGCCGCCACTGCCGTCGCACAATCACCGCCGCTGCACTACCACCATTGCTATATTTCTTCATAACAAATTCCAACCACGCTATATATGCATGAAAAATGTAGAGAAAAAGTGAAAAACAAAAGAAAATCCAAACTGAGTTAAATAAATAACAGTGAAAAAGAAAAAAAATGAACACAGAAGTTGAACTTAGGTGATTGAGGAAAAAATCAAACGCGTCGACGGATAAGCTTGATGGAGGCGCCGGCGGTGGCTACGAACTCGGTCTCTCCGATCTCAAAAGTTATGGCGTGTAGACGAAGGAAACAACACATTGACATAGAAGCTTGATGGCGGCAACGACGAGAATATGAATGGCGACAGTGGCGAGCTTACTCTCCCTCTAACCTCGAACACTAGAGCGAGCTTGATGGTGATAATGGAGAAGAGATGAATGTGGTGGCGATAGATCTAGGGTTTCACATAAACATTGATTTGGGTTTTGAACGCTTTTGGACTTAGATTTTTAAATTTTAACTAACAGTAATTAATGGGAGTTTTATATTATGCCACAAATAAAATAGATTGGGGAGGTTTTAAAAAACCTCCATAAAAAAAATCCCATAAATAAATAGAAATCTTGTAGTGATAGATCATACATAATGTTAGTACATTGGAATTTAATATTGGTGGGAATACATGACCATAAGACACAGGACAACAACATGATAATATATAATTAATCAAGACAATAGGAGCACTCTGCAGAGACTGGTTTAAGCTATAAACCAAGTCATTATTTTAATTTAAAGCAAACATTATATTAAACACATTCTTCGGACCATACTTCAAACCCTTTGACAACATGACCAACTCCTTTAAACTTGTAACATCACTAATCTTGGTAAAATTTTTCAACATTTTCCTCATCATCAATAATGATTTTTCTACACTTCGAGAACAAAGCAGTAGCAGAATTAGGATAAAGATCAACCAACTTCTTGGACCATCCAGTAGCAATTAATCCCCTCTTTGGTGTTCAAAAAGTGTTAGTATTGTCATCATCCAATATCTCAATAGATGGAGAACCTGACCCCTGATTAAAAAAGATTGTGTCAAAAAGATAACTTATTACATAACTTAATTTTCATGTGGTTGTAATGTTAATGAATAAAATAAAAATTCTTACACCTTAATAGTATCAACAGAATCGGTCTGAATGCTAAGAAGTTCAGAATTCTCACCACCCAAGTTTTGCTATTAGATAAATTTATTAGTTGGTTAGACAAATGAAAATTATGAAAAAAGAGAAGTGAATGAAATTAACTCACGCTATAAATGTTATGCTTGTCCACAAAAGCAGAAATGATAAAAATCTCTCCACATATCTTGATAACAATTATCTTGCACAGTTGGAAAGAGTTAATGTCTTCCATCTTAACAGAAACTTTGAATAAGAACTTTTTATTCTTAAAAGAATCTAACTCAATAGGATACTCCTCATTTATGCCACCCTTGTAAAAAAAATGTTAGTAAAAACATGTTGAATTAGCATAAAAAAAGTTTGTAGCAGTATATGGTGCCCGTTGGAGCATACAAAGTTAAATAGTATCCTGGTTAGCTGAGCAAGCCTAAGTTCAGAAGCAGTAGTGCCAAGAAAAATTGTAGCTTCTTTGTCATATAAAATAAATAATGCAGTTTCAGTATCATCAGCAACCCTTAAGTTAATGCTATACCTTATTAAAAAAAAGATACAAATACATGATAAAGTTAATGCTATACTTGATTAAAAAAAAGATACAAATACATGATAATTAGCTAATGTATATGATAGAATGAAATAATGAATATGATATGGTTCTTATAAACCGATTACCTAGGAGTATGAGAAGATGGAAATGTATCACAGGTAGTACAATGATATGATGTATCACTTTCCTTCAAAGAATGGAAACATTGCTTGCATCCCTTGTACCACCAACCATTCTTTGAATCGATAGCAAGAACAGTTCCAATGGTAACATAAGAACCATTCTAGAATTTAAAAAAAATTAGAATTGTCATAAATAATAAGTCTTAGATTATTTATATAAGATGGAGTCAAACCTCAATTAACTCCTTAAGCTCGCGTATAGGCTTATAAGTAGATCGATTTAGAAGATCATCTTCCAGGTTATATGCAGGATCTGCAGCAATTTGAGTGAGTTGATTCGCATGAGGAACCCCAGACATTATAATTCTGTAATAAAAATGTTAAACTGTTAGTACTATGAGAAACAAATAATTAGATGAGAATGTTAAAAAAATGATAATACAAAAATTAAATAGAGTCACCTCTGCCTAAAATCCTTAACCTCCTAAAAGTCAGGGTTAATGTACAGAATTGAATTATAATTCGTGTTGGATACACCCATAGCTCCTATAAAATGATTGTTGATTAAAGATTAAAAAAAATTCTTATTCATGTACTTGAATAATTATATATTTGTAATAAGGCACCTTTGAACATATTGAATTTGGCAAATTGGATAATAATAATATACTCAGAAGTAGGTTGTTTCTCAATATGTTAGACCAATCTTGCGGCAAATTCATCCCAAAGAGTGCACCTGATCTTACCATGTCCACTAAGAAGATATATACAATTAGAAAAATAAATTAAGAATGCAGAATATGGTTTTCACTAAACATATTCTAAAAATGACATAGGAAAAGTTATTAAGAATGTGAAAACTAACTCCATATCATCAAGCTCAATGACAATGTAGATAGACTTATTTCCATTCTTATAAAACTCAATAATATCACCTTTGGCAATAAAGAGTCCCATAACATCTGATAAGATAGAATGTAAATCTAATCAATTGTGGGTTAAGAATGAGAAAAAAAAACCTCAATTAAATTGTATAGTATCACATACCAATAAGATGAGATTGAGCATTAGTATGGTTAAGAATGAGATCATTGGGTACAAAACGAAAAACATTAGACGGAAAGTTCACATCCGATACCATCCTAAGCTGAGTTTCTCTCTTGAAATAGATACGGTGAGAATGACTTGTGGGCTTGTATTTTTGATCATTTAGTGCAAGCAAAAAGTTTGATAAGGTATAAATCATCCCATCAGATAAATCACCCTCAAATAACCTTCTTTGAGGACTTCTAATTGAGCATTGGATACGATCACCCTAAACATATAATGTAATTAAAAAACTGTAATGCAGAGAAATATCATGTCAAAATCAGTAGTATTAGTACAAACTTTGAAAAGGAAAGCATTACCACTTCATCCATAACCACCATCTCAAGCATGGATTTTTGAAATTTCTGTTCCTTTGGTGAGATTGACCACAACTTCAGGACTGTGACCTTTATCTTGTAGTTTGGACTTTCGTTGGCAGCTTCAATATTCTTTAGCAAGTTGAAAGATGAAGCCATTCTTTAAAATAAATAAAAAAGACAATGAAAGAAAATATAATCAAGCTAATTTGGTGATGGTGCTGAAAGAGGTGTTTTGGTGTGGTAAAACAACCTGAAGGAGGGAAATATTTATAATGTGAACAACCATCATGACTTTCACACAAAAGATCAATAATATTGAGGAAGAATATAAAGATAATCATGGTGTACAATTAACATGACTAGCGGAAAGAAAATCATGATAGATTGTTGGAATTATGAGTAATGATATTGTACACAAAAAAAGGTAGAATGTACTAATTTTAGTGACACGTGTAACTAAATATGAAAAACAAAAAAATAATGATGTGAATATTAAAGTAAATAAAGTACTGAGTACTATGTACTATTATAGAATAGTAAAAAAAGGAACAAAAATGTATGATTTAGAGAAATGTTAAAATATCGAGTGGAAAATAAATTCATTAAAACAAATTAGTATAAAATACATGCCAAAATATTGATTGAGCGATTTTATGTCTAAAATGAATGAGAAGTCACTGAAACTAATCCAATACTTTGAAGTAACAAATAAATATATAATTGTGATTAATACTACAAAAAATTATATACGACATGAAAGTGTGAAATTGTGTTTAAGAATATAAATTTGAGTTATCATAGCAAGTTCAATATTAATGGATATATGGTTTGGGTGCATTGAGTTATAATAACTCACTCTATGTATAGACATATAGCATGATACATCTATGAAGATAGTTATGTATTTATTGAAGAAAGCTGATAGAAACATATTATGACAATTATATGATTTTTCAGTAGTATATAAATTACCATTACATATGATATAAGAGAAATTTTGAAGCCGGTGGTGACTAAGCTAACTTGATTACATGAGTATGATTTAATTCAAAATTTTATCAGTTAAAAAATTATCATATTGCTGCAAATTATCATCTGATAATTAAAATGCTTCAATTTCGTAGTAGGAACTTGGATATCATGTAAGAATACAACGAAAGCTATGTATAAAGCATTCGAGAAGAAAAATTAATAAGGAAACAGAAATTAATAAAGAAGAAAATAATGAACATGATAATTAGACTACTGTATTCAACTAAATATATCCATTACATATATAAATAGAAAAAACATGAGAAATAGAAACAAATTAACTGCATAATAAATAACCAAAAAGATCTATAGTGTTTGATGGAAGAGAAAATCCTAACAAATACTAAATACTTAAAAGTTCTAAATTCATTAATTTCTCGTCATCAACAGGGACGTCAAATTTGACCTTGCTCCCTTCGAGTATGCCATGTTGAAGACAAAATCTGCACCATCCCCTGGAAAGAAAAATTTCTAAACCCCTCCAACGAAGTTCCATTGTGAAAGAAGGTCTAACCTTTGATGTACGTTGACATAAGACAGCCTTGAAGGGAATGCCAAAGAAGCAAATTTTGAAGGCAGCAACTGGGACAGTGAGAATAAAAGGAATGAACAGAAAAAAATTATGAAGAAATATAAATGATAACATAAGTTATTGAATATTAAGTTAATACATAACTTTGCCATTGAATAATGAGTAGCCTGGTACTTAGATACAGTTTTGACCATGGAATAAACTTTTGGACAATGAGGAGAAGCTGGTGGAGATATAACTTGAATTGTGTGACTGGTTAAAATAGGTGGTAAGCTGCCCAAGTTCTCGTTCTCTACTATACTGTTAGTGTAACTCAAATAAGAATGATCAAACAAAGATATAGGTAAACCAAAATACTAATTGTGATTATGAGTTGAAGAATTGTAAAAATCTTAGTTTAACTTGGTAATTGAAAGAACTTCTTTGATTGGATCATTATTTGGTTGATACAAAATAGGGTCAGAAAATGGTTCACTATTATCCTTAAAGCTATAATATAATTCAGAAGAAATATTGGGTTAAACAACATTAATATCCTTGAATATGTTGTCTGGGAAAAAATGGTAAAAATCTGGAACTTCTACCGAACATGTTTGGAAAAAGAATATATTTGGAGATTTCATGCAAGACTCAGAAATTGAAGAGTTTAACCTGGGTATAAGCATATGGTTATTTTGCTCAGCATCTTCACAAAGGTCTATAACATCTTCAACAACAATAGTAGGTTTTATATCCAGAGGAAGCTTAACCGGGGAAAAACATGGCTGCTTCTCCAACATGTTGTGGTCTCTTACTTCAAGGATAAGGAATTTCTCCATACCAACATAGCAAACCCTCAACCAACCACCTTGGCCCAAACCATAAAGCGAAGTAAATGTTGTAGCCATTGACAATAATGGCAGTTCGATGTCCCTTCTCAATGACAACTTCAATCTCATTGCCACCAAAGTCATAGAAGACTAACTCGTTGGATAGAAAATCCTTGTACCTCTTGAAAAAGATAAACAGTATTTCACCTATGTCCTATAATTAAAAGTGTATATCAACTAATGAGTATTGTGTTAACATGTAACAAAAAAAGTAATAACTTAAATGACATAAACATAATACGCAAAATGTATAAAAAATTAAAAGCAAACCATGTTTGGGTTGATTTCCATGTAAAATTGTCATCCTTGTTTGTGAACATTTGAGGAAGACATTGGAACTAAAGGATGGGTAGATGGATAGTACGAAAATAAATTAGAAGAGTACTAAGGATAGAGAAATTCAGGAAAGGAAGTTCCACATATTTTGTAATATATATAAATATATATAGATGTTATGAAATTACTCACAGCAAATAATGAATAACTAATTCGAAAAAAATGAAAAAAAAAACTTTACACTAACATTTGTATTGTATTATAGCAATCAAGTACTATGACAGATTTGGAAAAGAAAATTTGACAGTGTAATGAATTATATTTTGCACGAAAAATGATGAATAAGTTAAATGAACATAAGCAACTACGAATGATTGGTCTAGAAATGTGAGTTGAAATGATAACATGTTATAAAAAAAAAAACAAATCTGTCAGAAATATTGGTTATCTCAATAAAAAGATTGAGTGAAATAAAACGTTTATAGAACAAACTGTGCAAGAAGACTGAAATCATTAAGAAAAATGGTGCACAATGAACACATTATATGATTAAGTACCTAATATATAGGCCTTTTATAATAAATTGGATTATAAGGATGTATGATTTTACATTATAGAAGAATGCAAGAGTACATAAGATAAAATTTAAAATTTATTTAATTATAATAACCATATTATAATATAATTGTGTAATAAAGTTGTGAACAAAAAATACTAAAGTACCAAAAAAAGTTTAAAAATCAACAGAACTACTTAAAAATCTAATGTCAAGGTACAACCCAATTTTCATTACAATAATAAACCTTTATTTTTTTTCATATTATGAAAACTATACAAAATCGTTCTATCATTTCAAAGTCTTTTTTCATTTTTTATTGGTTGCAAAACTCTTATGTACCATACCTTTTTATATTATTTAATCATTTTTTTAGAAAAAAATACTTTTAAAATAGTTAATACCAGAATTAAAATGCAAAAAAAGAAAGCAAGAAAAATATTAGTAAAATAAACACACAAAAAAATATATGTTGATAAAGTAAATTAATGATAATATCCAAGTGACAATGGGATTTAACCAAACAAAATAGCTATAGGATGAGAATGGTTACATTCTTTAACACTAAACAATTCTTATGGACAATATGACTACTTGGACATAAGAACATGAGATAAAATTTAATCAATTTTTTCTACCAAAATCAATGAGCAAACCGGCGTACTCAACGTCATTATCAAGATACTTAATATGATATAAACTTAATATGATACAAACCAAATGGAATCATATGAGAAGAAAGGTGAGAAATATTCCATTCATAATGCAATACTTTTAAATTTTTTGTCTGCTATTGTCATATGTCAATCAAAGCAAATATGATCAGTTCTTCCTAAGATTAACTTTTAATATCAGTTCCTGTTTTTTTTTTTTCATTGACAAAAATGATGTGAAACCATGATATTATTGGATTCAGAGCACTTACCAAAACAAACACAAACTGTGAAAAGTAATTTCATAAACGGATTTGTGTATTGACGGTTTTCATTAAAAAAAAGTCGGACCATACCAAAATATTACAAAATATTGACATGAGTACCATATGAGAAAGAAGGTTAGAATGAAATTTGAGTTTGTGATTTATATAATACCATATAAATCATGTTTACCAACTACTGTACTTCAAAGAAACATGTTTTTTAAATAGCACAATGTCTACAACAGGTAATCGTTTCATTCGTGTCTATTACAGCAAGAGAAACTCTAACGGTAAGTTGAAAATTAGCCTAGATTAATCAGAAAATTGAAATATAAATTAATAATCAACAATAACCAGAACATTGTGTACTTAAAGGGGTCAATTTCTTGCGGACATTGTTTACCTTCCAAACTTAGGGAGTGTGGTGCTTCAGTCATAAGTCATAAGTTACCAGTATATGTCATATTCACTTTCAAGCATTTGAATTGTTGAAAATGTTCCCTATAATTCCCTGCCAATAAAAAGCATCAAAGATAAAATAGTTCTTGAGAGTATCTCTTTTCTCAAATAAAGCATTGATAATCTCCTGTACTGGTGAGAATATTCAGATTAATCCTAAAAAAATACAGTTGAATAAAATATCTTCCGAAGAATTCCCCTAATAATAGAACAAACTGGTAGAAAATTTTAGATGCTAAACCCAAATGAACATCACGAAAATTGAAAGAATTCAAAGCAGTCGCTGCAGAAGAGTCTGAAAAGTGTAAATCTGCAAATCAGGTTACAAAGCCATTGACTGCTCAAGTTGTATTCTATTAACAGTTTCCTCCTTATTTTATATTCTATTGTAACAATATTATTTCAAAATAAGATGCACGTAATATTAAGTACAGAAAGAAGAACATAATCATGTAGTGAAGTTAACATAAATACGAAATATACAATATTTTCTATGCTACAGATTATCCTAAAGCTAATTAGTTACTTTACTTAAGAGGAAGGAAAACCTGACACCTTTTAACAGTTATCTTGAACATGAAATCAATGGCAGGAAAATATAGAGGCTAATAGATCCATGAACTAATTTGGTATTAGAACTTTAGTAATTATAATTATAATCAATATTATATATTTTACTAAGCATGATCATTGTTATCCTCTCCTATTTTCTAGCTTTGACAATGACATCAATAAATGAGATAGGCAAAAAATCATTGCAGAATCCAATTCAAAGGCAGAAAACAAAATCCCTAAATAGAACAATTAATTAAAAACACTTGAATAGAAAATATACAGATGATCCAATCAATTATTCCAGGACAAAACCCTAAATCCTGAAAATAAAATTTATAGGCAATTCATGCTACATTATATTACTTATAAATTTCATTTGGTTCTATATATTTATAAGCAAATTGAATATAAGAGGAAAAGAGGTGAAGACCTTCTGGCGAATTGAAAATAGATTCCCAGTAACAACAATGAGGTTCTAGCTTCTGTGCATAAATAGCTACATACCAAACAAAGACGCATATGCATAACAAAAACAGTAACATTTTAAATATTACCACAATTAGAATATATACATTAGATCTTTTAGGGAAGTCTGTACATATAAAGCAAGTTTAAAATTAGGATAGAAAAAGAAGACACAGTCATGAGATGTGAATTGTAATGAGAATAGTTTCATATAGGAATGGTATGGTAATAAGGGTATAGATGAGTGAAGATGAAAACATTGATATTTTGATAGAAACTCAGAATGAATATAAGGGATGACATGTTGGAATTCCACTAAAGGAATAACCTTCTTTTCAAGGTATGTTATAGGATGGCATACGGTGGAGGAAGA
>NC_029791.2:110497710-110518712 GCF_000816755.2 Arachis ipaensis
TTTTTTTTTTTTTTGTTTCTAAAAACTAAATTAGAACACAGCACAAAGCTCAATAAAAAATTCTATTATGGATTCAACAACACAACAAATTCTGCACCATCTCTAGCCCTTTTCTTTGCAAGCAGGTCAGCAGCTTTATTATCTATAAGTATGTAGCATTCTTCTCTTATACAAATACACAATAATGAGAAGGAGCAACACATACATAAGTTGCAATACGTTTGGATTAGCTACAAGAGCTGAAGCCATCAACCCGTCATTTGATCCTTCAGCTGGTAAAAGGAAGACCAATCAGCCGGCCCATGCATTTACACCACACCAGAGTCAATGTTCACCCTTCCGACACCACCCCGCCACCACAGAGCTACACGACAACAACCACTGTTTAATTGGCTTTGGATTTGCAGCTTACTTTTAACTCAACCGTTATTTAGCCATGACTCTACCATTTTATTTTAGAGCTGGTCAATTGTGGTAAATCACAATTCTATCCAAGGCTTACTTTTAACGCATATGCAACAAGATGAAATGTATTACTTCCAATCAGGCATATACCGTCTTTTTTGTAATTAGAAAAGTACAGAGAGACCATAAATTTAGTGAAACAATCTAAACAATAGTGTTAAAAAGAAAATTAAAATTAGATGATAATTAATTTAATTAATTTCAAATAATTTTATAGTTTGAATTTCAAAATATAAGAATTTATAAATGGTCTCTTCTCTTCGTGCGCCTATCCTCTTCCCACACTCCGGTACGTCGCCTGTCAGGAACACCAGTTGCTGTCACCAAAAACAGGAACACCAGCTGCTGTCACCCAAAACACCAGTCAATGCCGCCCAGCTCACCACCGACCATGCCCTCTGCGTTTCGCTTGCACAAAGATTGTGTCGCAACAACCCCATACATTCTCGTTATCGCTGTCCACCCGCCACCGGACGTATAGGCCCCACCGCAAGCCGCCACCTCCCATCGCGCCGCTGTTCGAGATGCAACGTTATTCCTGTGCTATATATCTACAAAAGGAGTCCACACTTCACTTGGTTTTGAGGCTCGGGAGAAACCATGATCAAAGTGAAGACTCTAACCGGAAAAGAAATTGAAATTGACATTGAACCACCCAATACGATTCATCGAATCAAGAAACGTGTTTAAGAGAAAGAGGGCATTCCTCCTATGCAGCAAAGGTTTTCTCTTTTTTGTTTTCTGTGTGGCATTTAGTTCATAATGGTAAAGATTAAGGAACATGATGTTTTTAGACGAGGAATATCGAACCACCCCGCCCCGCCGGTAGCTTCTCTCTCTTATGTACATATGCAAAGAGATTGAGAGCTCTCATATTCTGATTTCCTCCACCACCCCTGTCTCCCTTTGAAAATTTTGTGCCACATGCTCTTTGTAATTATTTTTCTTGTGAATCATTTTTTTCTTTTATATATTAAAAATATACTTGCATGTCAGTGATATAGGAAGTAAATAAAGTTTCATAAAAATAAGCCTTAAGCAATTAACAAAGTATTTGAATGGACAAACTATTTGCCTGTTGAATGTTAGTAATTTAATTGCTATTTATATTTGATTTGTGTTTCTAATGCTTGATATTCAAGTGCATTAGTGATATATAATTCTCATGCCCTTAAATTAAAGTACATATCCTACTTCAGATGATACTTCTTTTTTAATTATTTTATGATTATATATTTATGTTTTTCGAGTTGTGTTTGGAAACTTGAATCTTACATTTGTTGGAACTGTGTGCAGGCTGATATATGTTGGTTAGCCGCTCGCAGATGACAAAACGGCAAAAGAGTACAACATCAAAGGCGGATCAGTGCTTGCATTGAGAGGTAATAATAACTAGTACTTAACACAAACACTTGTTTAAAAGGTTTTACCAATCCAAACCAAGTTACTGCGTTGGGTTTGCAGAATTTGAGCTGAGGCATCATGATGCATGGGAGTGCACGATGGAAGAAGCAATAATGGAAGTTTGCAACTAGGCTCAAAGAGTTATTTAATAAAGTTTCATGTGTCTTTAGTTTTTCATTCATGTATGTTTCATTTATGATTAGTTGTTGAAATTGTAGGTTCTATAGTTGTGATCTTGTACTAATTTTGTATGATTGTGATTATTTTTTATGACAATGCTGAAAGGAGTAGCCCGCAAACAAAAACCTTGCGTTGTCTTCCTTTTTTGAGTTGAGTGCTCACCAACAATCTAAAAAAACCCAAACCAACTTATTATCACAGCTTATTTGAACCCATAACAAAAATGAACATTAATAAACTCAAATTTCTTGGCATAAGAACCATGTGATTTGGAAAAGAGGTATAGGAATGAGAGGAATTCTATTGTAAAGGAGTCAAACCCATCAACCACCAATTGTCATTGGAAATCTTTTATACATCCAAATAAGAGAATGGTCTACTAATATTAATAAGTTTAAATATAGTCCTAATGAGCACAAAAATGTCATATTATGTTGTAAGTTCATTTGTATCTTATAATATAACTATCACGCGAGCGGTAAATTAATGATAGTATATAATAAATATTAAAAATTGTTATGTTTTGTAGAATTAAATTAAATATATGTAAACTAAAGTTAAATTTAAAAGGTGTTTTATTTAAAAAAAAATTGTAGTACAAAAATTTGGATATTAAAATTATACAAAATGACATTTTTATTTGGTGGTTGGATTTTTTGTATTTGTTTTAGTTGATAGATTTAGTCTTCTTATGTGGTGCTCGTCCTCCTTTTTCTTTATTGGTTGTTGTTAGAGTTGTTGCTTTCTTCTTTCTGTCGTAGGTTCTTGTGAAAGCATATTTTCTATGAATTGTTGAGTTGTATGCACTTTCTATTGTGTTGTTTGTTCCATCTTTATATGTATGTTCTTATTCCGAAGATGTGTCTTGAATTTGTATGGTTTTCTTTCTCTTTAATCTCTTGATGGGTATGTGATCTTCGTTTGATGATATTAGTGTTGGCGAAGTTAGTTTCTATAATCAATGAATAATTTAAATTAGAAATAAAAATGATGTCTTGAATAAGTGATTTTTTTGGAGTGTTACATGTTTTATTTGTTGTAATCAGTATTGAGGTTTAGTGTTTTCGGTTGGAACAAATATTTTGGTAACAGTGTATTGTTGAGAACCTTTTTTAGATTAAAATCATTTACTTTTACTTCAAATATAAGTGTGAGGTTGCACAAATTTTTCAATTGGGATGGTGCTTCAATGTCATTACTTTTCTGAAGTGTCAGTAGATTTGAGGTAGTTGTGCCCAACAATTTTTTTTGCTTCGCCATCAAATAGTAAAAAAGTTATTGTAGCATTTTGATCTGAAACATTTAATTGAATTTTGAACCTAAAATAAATATTGGGTTAGTAACTAATAATTTGATAGATGAGATTATAAAAAATATATAGTGTTGCCTTATTGTTGGATATTGTGGTATTTGATTACATGTGCCACAAATGTAGTTGTCTCCTTTTTTATATACTTTCTTATGACACTTTTCACATTCAACATAGTTCCATCCAAATTTATCATCAATTTCGTTTACAGTTGCTAAAATTGTGAAGATCTTTTTCTATTCCAATATTCAATTTATGTTATCATTAGGGATATGTTATTTGAGTAAGTATGAATGCATTATGCATGTTGTGAGTTTTTTTTGTCATACTTGATCATCAGATTTTCATTGCATGGCTATTAGATCTTGGATAGTTATTCTATTACTTCTTCATGTTGATCAATCCTATTTAGATTTTTTTATATTTGTTAAATTAAATAATTAAATAAATTAATTAATTTTTGAGAGACTTATTAGTTATAAAATACCCATAAGTCAGTTGTATGAATTCTTTAGTTTGTAGATTGATGTAGATTTCTGTACTCGAAATTGTGTTAACCGAATAATCACCTAAAATATCATAATATAATAGGTTATATAAAATAAGATTGTGTTGTATTGTCTCAATTAATGTATTATATAAAATATAATTCTTTGAATTAAGTAAAATGATAGACTTAAAATTTTCTGTGAAAGATCATACCTTTATATTTACTAACCAATGTTGATGTGGGTGCAATAATTTTTTGGTCCTTTATTTGTGTTATAATTTTTTTGTTTATCTGACTTGAGAGATTTCTCTACAACGTGACTTTCAACACGATATTCCTAAAATTATTAGTATTTTGTTAATAACTATATATGTAAATGAAAAATGAATTGCTTGTAAAATTTACTCTTTAAGTATCAATTCCATTCTTCATATTTTTGTGGGTTTTCCTTTAACATCTACTTGTTCTTCTTCTTCTAGTGCATGTAGTTTTTTAATGATATCTACAATAAAAAGAATAAAAATGTGTAGAATATTTTTTGAATAAGTTATTTTTAACAAGAATAATTGAAATAGTATAAAGTGAAATTACCTGTTAATATTTTTCTTTGACCTACTCTATCAGACAATGTCTCAAGTGATACAAATTCAAAATAGTATTGGGGAATGTTCAAAACTGGATCTTTAATTTCTTTCACAACAGTTGTGAGTAAAAAATTTGCTTTCATTATACCTTTAATTGGGGGCAATTTACGCATCTAAATTGTTTGACCCCCAATATTACGCAAATACATTGTTTCCAAATTTAATACGCAAATGCATTGTTTCACTATTTTATGTAAACCGCTACTGGCAGTAGCGGTTTACAGATGTGCATAAACCACTACAACCAGCCGCGGTTTATGTGTGTGAGTGTGTGAGTGTAAACCGCTGCTGCCAGCAGCGGTTTACGTGCGTGTGTATGTGAGTGTAAACCGCTACTGGCAGTAGTGGTTTACGTGCGCGTGTGTGTGAGTGTAAACCGCTACTGCCAGTAGCGGTTTACGTGTATGTGTGTATACTATTTAAATAATATTATAAATAAAAAATTTAATTTATCATTTCACAATATAATTTAAAAAATATAAATATGCATGTAATAATTTTTTATTTGTATTTATTATTAAAATGAGATTAAATAGCAAATCAAAGAGTGAGTACTCACAGAATACTAAAATATATAAACTAAGACTAAATTTTTTTTTATCTTCATCCCTTCTAAAACTCATGAATGATAAAATAATTTATTTTTAGCCAAAAGTTTACTAAATTATATATTTTACTCTTTAAAAATCACTTCGTTCTCTTTTATTTATATCAACCATACAAAGGAGATTGGAGAGTTTGGAAAATGGGTTGTATTCTTTGCTGCTGATTTGCATTTGAGGTTCTAGCTAAATAATTTTTTTTATTTGTGCAACTTTGTTGTCTTATACCAAAAAATAAAAATTATTTGTATTTTACAGTTGATTAATTAGATAAATAATAGTGATAGCATCATAATTTTGATGAATAAAATAAAAAATATAAATATGCATGTAATAATTTTTTATTTGTATTTATTATTAAAATGAGATTAAATAGCAAATCAAAGAGTGAGTATTATTTAATCTCATCTTAATAATAAATACAAATAAAAAATTTATTACATGCATATTTATATTTTTTAAATTATATTGTGAAATGATAAATTAAATTTTTTATTTATAATATTATTTAAATAGTATACACACATACACGTAAACCGCTACTGGCAGTAGCGGTTTACACTCACACACACGCACGTAAACCGCTGCTGGCAGCAGCGGTTTACACTCACACACATAAACCGCGGCTGGTTGTAGCGGTTTATGCACACCTGTAAACCGCTACTGCCAGTAGCGGTTTACATAAAATAGTGAAACAATGCATTTGCGTATTAAATTTGGAAACAATGTATTTGCATAATATTGAGGGTCAAACAATTTAGATGCGTAAATTGCCCTTTAATTGGTCTATATAAATTATTTGTATCTTCTATTTTCAATATTTTTATAGTATGACTTTTCCTTCTTGTAACAAATATTTGAATTTATTCATCATATTTTTTTTCACAATTACATGAAGAAGTGTTCCCTACATGTTAGTAAATTATAGTTAATAATTAGTTAAAAAAATTGATTACATTTATTTTTTTCAAGTTATTAGAAAAGCAATAATGAATAGCATCTTGAAAGAAGTATATTTTTAACGATATTAAAATATAATTATATATAAAGTATTATAAAATAATATAAAAAGTATAAAAAACAAAAATAATTAAAGTATTTTTTCGTTAAATTCAATTTAAAAATACAATAAATATGTTTGTTTTATATCTTTTCATCTAATATAATCATTTCTAAACAAAGAGAATCCTCTTCATTTGTGGGTGTTAATGTTTTCCATAGACGAACCACGCAAACTTTGATAAACCAATTGTCTGTTTGTTTAGTGATATTGTCCAAAGAATAATGCTCCATTGAGTAAGTTTGAGATGTTATGTAGTTCGGAAATAAATTTCTTGTGCTGATGAATTTGATGTTATTTGAAGAAATAGTGATAAGAGACTTATATAATTAGTTCAAATAGTATGAAATTTGAATATTTGTAACGTAAAATTTATTATGATTAATAATATTATTATGACATTTGTAATATGAATATTTATTACATTTATTGAGTTATTTATAAAAATTAATAATTTAATTATTGGGGTTATAAATTTATTGTATTATTTATAACGGTAAGATATAATAAATATAGAGATATGGATTCTTGTAGGTTACAAATTTGGTTAGACACTATTAATTTCTAATTATTTTCATTGTTAATGGTAATTTTGTAGCCTAATTTGCATATATTTCTATTACTTGTATATTTTTTTGTATATTTTATTTTTTTGCTGATTTGGAAATAATAGTTGATTTGGCAAAGATTGAGTGGTTGTTTCTAAAGTTTTGCCAAATAAGCAATGTTGCTAACATGACATTAGTAGGCAGAGAAATATGTCTTACAAGTAATGTGGATAAAATTATCTATCTACTTTTATATATTAAGAATAGATTGGTTTTAGGAGGAGAATCACGTCTCTTACAAAATTTTTGATATTTCAATAAAAAAATACAGCTCAAAAATAATAATAATAATAATTGTAAACCTCGCTAAAATCGATAAATAATTAGTCAATAAATCAAATTTTAATTAAAAAATAAAAAATAAAAAACTAATATCAAAATAGGATAGATCTCTTCAAAACAAGAATTTTGATACCAATTTCAAAAAATTTGGCCCAAAATTGGACTGGAAAGACCGAACCAGAGCCCAAACCGGACCCATGGGTCCAACTGGACACATAACTTAAAATTTCTTATTACTTATATATATATATTTTTAATATATTGTCATTATTACGTATACTTTTTATTTAGATATGTTTATTTAAAAAAAAGAAAGAAAAAAATGTAAGCAAAACATGGTTATACATATACATATTTATACCACTATCTTTTTCAATTTTACCGCATTTATAATTGATATTGTTACATTCAGATATGTATTTATATGATTGTTAGTGAAATAATATGTGATAATAATGATATAAATTTATTTACTAACTAATAAATTATTATAAGCTTTAAAATGTAGCTTTGACCCAATAAGGTTATTATATGTGATTAAAAATATTGCATAGATTTCAGAGACCAATTTTAAGTGATTAAAATTATGGTTTATAGATTATGTGATTAAAATGCAGTGGCTTATAAGATCGCAAGAGGATGCAGGAAATAGGATCTTGGTATTGAGAGGTGCCGAGAGGAAGAGAGTTTTCAAAGAGCGAGAAGTATGAGAAAGGTAATAGGCGCTTTGGTTTTCACTGGGTTTTTTTTTTGGCAAATATTAATTTGTTTTTTTTTTTTTGCTGTTTTAGAAATAAGGCTTAATTTAGAAAAAATTAAGTTGTTAGTTTTTATCGGTGTTTTTTAGTTTTTTTTATTCAAAAATAATAGTTGATTTGGCAAAATTAAATGGTTGATTCTAAAGTTTTGCCAAGTAAGCAATATTGCTAACATGGTATTAGTAGAAGGAGAAAGATGTCTTAAAACTAATGTGGATAAACTTATCCATTTACTTTTATATATTAAAAATAGATACATGATAAGTATAAAAATTGTAAAACTAAAAAAAATAAAATTTGGATTTTGAGTAAAGAAAGAGAATAGAGAACATTATTCACATTTTCTTAACAGAGTAACAGACTTTGAACATTTGTTTCTCATTCGTTCATCGCTGGATCGGCTTAAAATTTGAAATGTGTATTTACCTAATCTTGTTCTTCATTCTAAATGGTGGAGATTTTGATTGAATGTCTGTAGTTGGCGAAATCGAACTCGGACAGAGGCTCTATTTTTGTGGTATCTTCATCTTCTTTGTTTTTGTTTATGAGCTTTGAAGCTTGGAATATTTGGCTTGTTGTATGCACGTTTTGTGCTGTAATATGTGACTTTCTTATACCGTATTTTTTTTTATCATAGTGAAACTATTTCCTGATTTTGGTGACTCGTGATTTTTACTTCTCAAATTGAGGAGATTTTTCACATTAAAAATCTTAAAATGTTAGCATGCCTCTATTTTTTAGTTTATGTGATTTTTTTGCTGCTATTGGATATTATTGTGCTACTGCTATTACTTGTTCTGAGTGGATATTATTGCTTCTCTTATTCTTGCAAGTAACGGATTAGGTGTTTTATTCTTATCATTTGGCATTAGAGTTCAGTTTTGGACATTTGGTTATAACTTGCTCGAAAAATGAGAGCAAATAATTCTACTAGAATGATAAATTTGAATGGCACTAATTACCATCTATGAAAGGAAAAATAAAGGAATTTTTGTTTGTCAAAAATCTATATTTACCTATATTTTCTACACAGAAACTAGAATCTAAAACAGATGAAGAATGAGAATTTGAACACCAACAAGTTTGTAATTTTATTAGGCAATGAGTGGATGATAATGTTTATAATCACATTACTAATGAAACTCATGCTAGGGCTTTGTGGAATTAAATTGAATCCTTGTATGCTTCCAAATCTGGCAATAATAAATTATACTTGTTGAATATGTTGATGAATTTGAGATACAAGGAGGGATCACATGTATCAGATCACTTGAATGAATTTCAAAGGGTTCTGGATCAGTTGTTAAGCATGAAAATCAAGTTTGAAGATGAGGTTCATGGTTGCTAAATCAGATTCTTGGGAGACGTTTCGTATCTCTCTTACTAATTCTGCTCCGAAGGTAAAGTGAGCATGCAACTTGTCAAAGGTGGCATTTTAAATGAAGAGATGAGAAGGAAGACGCATAATTCTTCGTCACAGTTTGAAATTTTAGTCATTAAAAACAGAAGGAGAAATCAGAGAAGAGGTAAAAAAGGTAGAGATAAAAGTAAGAGTAAATCCAAGTCAATATACAAGAATGTTGAGTGTTATTACTGTTATAAAATGGGACACGTCCAAAAATATTACTTTTTTGGAAAAAAGAGAACAAAGGTAAGCAAGAAAAGAAGAATGATGGAAGTAATGATTTTGTATCTATAACTTCAGATGATCTTTTCATTGTTGACATTGTTGATTATGAGTACAAAGTCAATCTTATTTCTGATGATGAGTTCAACTGAATAATTGATAGTGGTGTCTCAATACATATTACACCAAAAAAAAAAAAGAATTCTTCACTTTTTATTTCTTACGTACTCTTGATTAATTTTTAATATTTTATTGGTAATTGATATGGAGATGCTATTTTTCAAAGGCAAGAAGCTAAAAAGAAGGACGAGAGAAGTAGAGAACTGAAACAAAACCTGCCTCCTAAATCCTCACCTACTTATTATAGAGCAATTGATAAGAAAAATTTTAAATTGTCAAGAGACTTCTCAAGTTTCAACAAAAAGAGTAGTAAAATTGAATAATGACAGTATAATATGATACATCAGGTCATTCCTTTGAATCAGTGCAAAATAATACTTTGTTAGTACATCAAATTAATTTCTTAGAATCACAAAGTAACAACCATCGAAATAGATAAAACAAAAAGATAATATTCATAGCTAATATTCAGGAGTAGGTAAAAGAGGTTATACTGTGAGAAGCACTTCCAGCACATCAACTATGAACCTGGATCAAAACTGCCTTTAATGATCCACAGCTCCCACGACCAACTACCAAACATGGAAGAAAAAAGAAATTGATCAAGAAATAACGAATTAAATAATATAGTTAAACTCTTTTCTCAATCAAACTCTTCCATACCTATTATACTATTACAACATAACTTTTTTTTTTTGAAATCTCACACCCACTAAATATAAGAGAAAGAGAACAAAAAGAAGAGAAAGAGGGACAATGAATTGAAAAACAAAGAAACTAAGTTTGTAAGGTTGTCCATAACCTAGTACTATTGATGACTATTTTCGGTATATTCTATAATATAGTAGTTATTTGCTTAAATATTAGAATTCAACAATATAGTCAAGAGATAAAATTATTTTAGAGATGTATATCACATACTTCCATGGACTCACCTATTCTCCTTAACTCACCTACTCTTTTTTATTAATGCTTATTTATATTTTCTCAGTTTTGTGAAAGAAAAAAAGATCTAAATCAACTATTCTTTATAGAAAAGATGAAATAGAAGCAATGATTTATATACCTCTACTAAATTCATAAATTACATGTCTCCAAACAAAAATCGTATTCAATTATGTTTTTCTGCAAACCTCAAAGTTTGTCATGATTTTAACTCATTAAAAGATTCCAAACATAAAAAAAAATTTACTCAGAAAGTCTCATTATTTAAGTATTTTAATTTAGCTTCACTACTCATATAATAGCATTATTATAAAAAACACCTAATATTATGACCTAAACACATTTTTTTATTAAAAAAGAAAAGAAAAGAGAAGTAATCTACTTTTTATAAGAGTGTAAGTCAATAATAAAATTGATACATGCTTCAAATATGCATGATATGAAGAGTTCAAGTACTATTTAGAAGTTATTAGTTTATATTTTTAGAAAGTTCAATTTAATTTAATGTATTTTAATTTTGTTTATTTAGTTATTAAATTGAGTTTTATGTTATTGGGCTTAGGATTTTTATTCATTTAACCTAATAAGAGATTATAAATACATCTTAAATTATTGTAGTCATTATATAGAGTGATTTAGAGAAAAACTCCTTTTTAGTTGCATGATAAAATCATGGTGTAGACAAGTGAGGTTGAGTGAGTTCCTCTCTTATTGCATCAAAAAATTTGGTAGAAAGTTGAGTGAGCCTCTTTGATTTAATTCCCAAACTATAGTGTGGACAAGTTAGGTTGAGGAGTTCCTTTCTTGTTGCATCAAGAAATTGGATAATAAGTAAAGTGATTCTCTTTGTATTCAATTTTAATCTATCTCTTTTATTTTCTATTTCAATTTCAATGTATCTTTTTTTATTCAGTTTAAATTCTTGTCTTTTTGTTTATCCTCTTTTTTCGTATCATTTGGTATCAGATTTCAGGTATTAGATTAGTCGTTATTAATCTATATCTGTTCTTCTGGTGTAAAAAAAAAAGAGTTCCAGTAGCGTCCTTCTTTATGTTCTTGTCATTTTTTTGTTTGTGTTTCATTATTATTTTATCGTTCTTGTTGATTTCATTATTTAAAAAAATAATAAAAAAGCACAAATAAAAAAAAAAGAAATTATCGTTCTTGTATTTGTTCTTTTCATACACTATTTTTTCAACTACAAGATTCGAGGACGAATCTATTTTGAAGAGGAGGAGAATGATACATGCTTCAAATATTTGTGATATGAAGAGTTTAAGTATTATTTAGAAGTTATTAGTTTATATTTTTAGAATGTTCAATTTAATTTGATGTATTTTAATTTTGTTTATTTATTTACTAAATTGGACTTTATGTCAGTTGGCTTAGGGTTTTTAAAAATTTAACCTAATAAGAGGTTATAAATGTAACACCCTACCCTTCAAAGTCGTATGCTTAAGTCATAATTTAATGAGGGTTTGGTGCTATGACACAAGGCTAAGATATAAATACTTATGTATAGAAGGAGATATTAAACTAGAAGCCTGTAAAGGGATTTAAACCTCGGATAAAAGACAATTCACCAATCGTTCACACTCGATAACATATATAAGTGCGTCGGAAAAAAGGTAGATAATTATAAGTTTGAAGAAAGAATAAAGGTAAAGAGACATATATAAGTATATATAAATATCTACTAGTCTCGGCCTGCGAATATTATGCCGGCTAGGGTTATACCAATAAAACAGTTGATATACATACCATATCTCTCCAAAAATACATCATGAGTATCTAAAAATAAATACATTATATAAGTTTTTTCAAAAGGAGGAGAGAATCTAAAACCAAAACAGAAACAAAAAGTTTTCTTTGCCATCTTCTAGATAAAACTCCGACTCACTGAGGAGTGCTGGGACCTAGATATGAAAAACAGAAATAATATATGGGTGAGAACCCAAACCACTGGGTTCCCAGTAGGGTAAAAGTCTTAAATCGATACAATATAAGGTAACATGAACTCTCTAACCAATCTTAATCTTCAAAGTTTCATTGGTCTAAGTCTAGAGTTCTCACTAAACCAGAAAATGACAACTTGCCTAAGGATTTCTAGTCTATCTATTTATTCTTAGTTTTTCCAGAAAACTGCTAATCACCACATCGCATCAAGAACAATCCTCAACTTTACCATCGTCAGCATAAGGGATCTCTTAGTTGTTCAAATACATACAAAATAACACAAAGAATACACAAATAGAGAGATTAGATAAAGCAATTAGTTCAAAGAGCATATAGATACAATTATTCAATAAGGCAAGTCAAATACAAGATACATGATGAGCGGATATTTTATACGCTTTTTGGGGTTAATTTCATATAGTTTTTAGTATATTCTAGTTAGTTTTTAGTTTATTTTCATTAGTTTTTAGGAAAAATTCATATTTCTGGACTTTACTATGAGTTGTGTGTTTTTCTGTAATTTCAGATATTTTTCTGGCTGAAATTGAGGGAGCTGAGCAAAAATCTGACTCAGGCTGAAAAAGGACTGCTGATGCTGTTAGATTCTGACCTCCCTGTACTCAAAGTGGATTTTCTGGAGCTACAGAACTCGAAATGGCGCACTTCTAATTGAGTTTGAACAACTGACGGTGAATCTTGTTGCTTAGATTAGGAAATTTTTGTCTTTTTGAGTCAGAGTCTTTTATTTTCTTTTCAAAATTTTTTCAAAAAGAATAATTTCTCTATTAAATTTTGTGCCAAACTTTAAGTTTGGTGTTTTCTTGTTGATTTCCCTTTGGTTTTCGAAAATTTTAGTTTGGTTTTCTAAAAATTTCAAGTTTGGTGTTCCTGTGAGTCTTCAAAGTGTTCTTGAGTTTTCCTTGTGTCTTGATCTTAAAATTTTTAAGTTTGGTGTTCCTTGGTGTTTTCCATCAAAATCTTCAAAAATAAGGAGCATTAGATCTAAAAATTTTAAATCTTGTGCCATCTTATTGTTTTTCTCTCTCCTCTTTAGATTCAAAAATATATCTTCTCTCTACTTTAAGGCAAATTTTCGAAAATTACCTTTAAAATTCAGATTTTTATTTCAAAAATTTAAAACCTTTTTCAAAAATCATCATATCCTTTTCAAAACTTCCTAACCACCTTCTCTCTCTCCTCAATTTTTTTTCGAAAATTTTTAACCATTTTTATTTATTTCATTTTAATTTATTTCATTTTCGAAATAAACAAATAAATAAATAAATAAATAAAAATATTTTCTCTATTTTACATCATCTCCCTTTATCCATCATGGACCTAAGCGGAAATGAACAGTCCAGAAGGACTCTGGGGTCATATTCTAACCCCTCTACTGCTTCATATGGGAGTAGCATCTGCATACCCTCCATTGGAGCCAGTAGCTTTGAGTTGAATCCTCAGCTCATTATCATGGTGCAGCAAAGTTGCCAGTATTCCGGTCTTCCACAGGAAGAACCTACAGAATTTCTGGCACAGTTTCTACAGATTGCGGGTGACACTTTTCCAGTGATCGTAAGCTCTGCTTTAAATTCACAGGAAGAGGAAGCACTTATTCAAGTGTTAAGGACACATAAGACAGCTCTTGGGTGGTCCATAGGTGACCTTAAGGGCATAAGCCCAGCTAGATGCATGCACAAAATCTTATTGGAGGATAATGCTAAACCAGTGGTTCAACCACAGAGGCGGCTAAATCCAACCATGAAAGAAGTGGTGCAGAAAGAGGTCACCAAACTACTAGAGACTGGGATTATTTATCCTATTTCTGATAGCCCCTGGGTGAGCCCTGTCCAAGTCGTCCCAAAAAAGGGAGGCATGACAGTGATTCATAATGAAAAAAATGAACTGGTTCCTACAAGAACAGTTACAGGGTGGCACATGTGTATTGACTATAGAAGACTCAATACAGCCACCAAAAAGGATCATTTTCCTTTACCATTCATAGACCAGATGCTAGAAAGACTGGCAGGTCATGATTATTACTGCTTTTTGGATGGCTACTCAGGCTATAACCAGATTGCAGTAGATCCTCAGGATCAAGAGAAAACAGCATTCACATGTCCATCTGGAGTGTTTGCTTATAGAAGGATGCCATTTGGTCTGTGTAATGCGCCTGCGACCTTCCAGAGATGCATGCTCTCTATTTTCTCTGATATGGTGGAAAAATTTCTGGAAGTCTTCATGGATGACTTCTCAGTATATGGAGACTCATTCAGCTCTTGTCTTGATCACCTGAAACTTGTTCTGAAGAGATGCCAAGAGACCAACCTAGTTTTAAACTAGGAAAAATGTCACTTCATGGTGACTGAGGGGATTGTTGATGACAAGTCATCTTAGCCTAGTTTCACTAGCCTTTTTCTTATATTTTCATTTGAATTATGCACTTTCTTGAGCCATAAGCAAGCCAATTGGGTAGATTTTCATGCTTCCTTTGATTGAATCAACCATAGATGAATTAATGCAATTTCATGAGGTTTTATGCTATAATTGTCACATATTATGAAAGAATGAATATCTCATTATTTTGAGCATAGCTTTGATGTGTTTGGTTGATTAATGATAGGTGAAGAAAGCTTGGAGAAAGGTTGAAGCAAGAACGAATGGCTAGGAGGAAGAGAGGACAAAAAGTTTGAGCAAAAGTTTGTCTCAAACTTTAGCTCAAACTTTTGGAATAAGTGAAAACGAACCAGGGAGCAAAAAGCTTGACCAAAAGTCTGCCTTAAACTTTTGCGCAAACTTTTGGGCAAAAAGCTTGAGCAAAAGTTTGCCTCAAACTTTTTGGCAAACTTTTGGGAGAAAAGCTTGAGCCAACGGTTGCCTCAAACTTTTTGGCAAACGTTAGCGCCATGAGTGTGCAAGGGGGAGCCAACGGTTGAGCAAAAGTTTGACCCCAAACTTTGGCTCAAACGTTGGTGGCAGCAAGGATGGGGTGGCTGATACGAAAAGTTTGAGTAAAAGTTTGCCTCAAACTTTTTGGCAAACGTTGGCGCCATGAGTGTGCAAGGGGGAGCCAACGTTTGAGCAAACGTTTGACCCCAAACTTTGGCTCAAACGTTGGTGGCAGCAAGGATGGGGTGTCTGATATGAAAAGTTTGAGTAAAAGTTTGCCTCAAACTTTTACTCAAACTTTTACTCAAGCTTTCATGATTCCAAACCCGGTTTACTTCGGTCCTTCTCCAAACTCCAAGAGCAATCAACCAAGGCCTCTATCAACCCAATTCCATCAAGAGCAAAGGCCCAATTGAAGGCTTGAAGACCATTTGAAGAAAGTGTATAAATAGCATAGGATTTAAGTTTTTAGGGAGCTTTCCCTTTTAGTTTTCATAGAGAATTTTCGGAGAGCTTTTGGTATTGGGTGAATTTTAATTTCTAAGTCTCGGGGAAGGAGAATTGAATTCCCTTCCTCTTAGTTTTCTTGCTTTCAATTTAAATTACAATTGTCTTGGATCTTGGGTTGGAGA
Organism: Arachis ipaensis; assembly: GCF_000816755.2. Classification (NCBI taxonomy): domain Eukaryota; kingdom Viridiplantae; phylum Streptophyta; class Magnoliopsida; order Fabales; family Fabaceae; genus Arachis; species Arachis ipaensis. The sequence continues at coordinate 110,513,679 of NC_029791.2, forward strand.
ATTGAAGGAATTCTGTTTCAATCTCATCCTGAGACCTCTTTGTTTTCTTTACTGCACAATTGAATTTAAATTTCTGTTAATTGCTTCTTCATCTACTTTCTCTGCAATTTACATTTCTTGCGTTCTAAGTTTCTGCCATTTAATTTCTTGTTCTTTAAGATTCAGCACTTTAAATTTCAGTTCTCTTTAATTTCATGCAATTTACCCATTCCCTTTACTTTCTATGCAATTTAAATTCTGCAAATCACAAATCTCTCAACCAAATCTTGATTCGCTTGACTAAATCAACCACTAAACTAAAATTGCTCAATCCTTCAATCCCTGTGGGATCGACCTCACTCCCGTGAGTTTTTATTACTTGATGCGACCCGGTGCACTTGCCGGTGAGTTTTGTGTCGGATCGTTTTCCGCACATCAATTGTCCTTGGGCATAAAATCTCTAACAAGGGAATAGAGGTGGATCAAGCAAAAATAGAGGTAATTGAAAAATTACCACCACCTGCCAATGTTAAGGCAATCAGAAGCTTTCTGGGACATGCAGGATTCTATAGAAGGTTTATAAAGGATTTTTTAAAAATCGCAAAATCTCTAAGCAACCTGCTAGCTGCTGACACGCCATTTGTGTTTGACACAGAGTGCCTGCAGGCGTTTGAAACGCTGAAAGCTAAGCTGGTCACAGCACCAGTTATTTCTGCACCAGACTGGACATTACCCTTTGAGTTAATGTGTGATGCCAGTGATCACGCCATTGGTGCAGTAATGGGATAGCGGCATGACAAGCTTCTGCATGTCATTTATTATGCTAGCCGCATTTTAAATGATGCTCAGAAAAATTACACAACCACAGAAAAAGAATTACTTGTAGTGGTTTACGCCATTGACAAGTTCAGATCATACTTAGTAGGATCAAAAGATGTGCAGACGGAATAATCCGTAGGTGTGTTCCTAGAGAAGAAGCACAGAGGATCCTGTGGCATTGCCATGGATCTCAATATGGAGGCCATTTTGGAGGTGAGCGAACAGCCACCAAGGTCCTCCAATGTGGCTTCTATTGGCCCACACTCTATAAAGATTCCCGAGAGTTTGTACGTAACTGTTACAGTTGCCAAAGAGCTGGTAATCTGCCTCATGGTTACGCCATGCCTCAACAAGGAATCTTGGAAATTGAGTTGTTTGACGTATGGGGAATTGACTTCATGGGACCTTTCCCACCATCATACTCAAACACTTATATTCTGGTGGCAGTTGACTATGTATCAAAATGGGTTGAGGCCATTGCCACACCCACCAACGATACTAAAACAGTGCTGAAGTTCCTCCAGAAACATATCTTTAGCAGGTTTGGTGTCCCTAGAGTACTCATCAGTGATGGGGGCACTCACTTCTGCAATAAACAGCTTTACTCCGCCATGGTTCGGTATGGAATTCGCCATAAGGTGGCTACTCCATATCATCCACAAACTAATGGGCAAGCTGAAGTCTTTAACAGAGAATTAAAAAGAATCCTAGAACGGACAGTAAGTACCCGTAGAAAGGATTGGGCACAGAGCTTGGATGATGCTCTGTGGGCTTACAGAATAGCATTCAAGACCCCTATAGGGACCTCTCCATACTAACTTGTGTATGGTAAGACATGTCACCTGCCCGTGGAACTGGAACATAAAGCCTACTGGGCAACCAGATTCCTAAACTTTGATGCCAAGTTAGCAGGAGAAAAAAGATTGCTCGAGTTAAATGAGCTAGAGGAATTCAGATTTACAGCTTTCGAAAATGCCAAGCTTTATAAAGAAAAATAAAAAAAGTGGCATGACAAAAAGCTGTCATCTAGAATCTTTGAACCAGGACAAAAGGTTCTGTTATTCAACTCTAGGCTCAGGCTATTCCCCGGGAAACTGAAATCCCGGTGGAGGGGACCATATGTGATTACAAGTGTATCACCATATGGTTATGTGGAGCTTCAGGATATTGATTCTGATAGGAAGTTCATTGTCAATGGACAGAGAATCAAGCACTATCTTGAAGGCAACGTTGAGCAAGAGTGCTCAAGGCTGAAGCTAGATTAAAAGCTCAGCAAGGTCCAGCTAAAGACAATAAAGAAGCGCTTGCTGGGAGGCAACCCAGCCATGGGGCATCAATCCTCTAAGCATTTTGCCCTATTTTTATTTTTATTTGTTTATATAGAGTTCATTGATAACAAGGTAAAGAATCAATTGCATAAGTTCACAGGGTTACAGAAGGAATCTGCACACAAAACAGAGAAAAAAAGCTCACTGGCAAGAAAACGCCAGTAAGAGCCTATTTTGGGCATTCAGCGCCCAAAAGGGGCAGCCAGTGGGCGCTGAACGCCAGTAAGGATAGCAATCTGGCGTTCAACGCCAGAAAAGGGCAACAACTGGGCGTTGAACGCCCAGGAGAACAGCATTTGGGCGTTGAACGCCCAAAACAGGCAGTGTTTGGGCGTTCAAACGCCAGGATAATAGGGAGGAGGTAAATTCATTTTTTCTTCATATTTTTCATTTTAATTTTGATTTTCATGTTTCAATTCATGATTTTTTTTACATGAACATGTTAAGAACCCTGATTTCTTACAAAAATTCCTAATTTTCAAAAATCCTACTTTAAAAATATCAAATGTATCTTAATCCATAAGCACAAACCCTCTTTTTCAAATTCAATCCAACTCTTTTTCAAAATTTTCAAAACAAATCTATTTTTTTTATCTTTTTCAAATTTCCACATTATCTTTTTCAAAATCTAAATTTATCTTTTTCAAAAAGTTTTCATATCTTTTCAATTTTAAACTATATCCTCTCTTATCATATCTTCTATCTTATCTTTTCCAAATCAATCTTTTTATCATATCTTTTCAAAATTTTCGAACCCACCCCCTCCCTTTATATATGGGTTCGGCCTCCACCCTCCTCCATCAACAATTGCACTAGCTCTCCTTCTATCCCTCTCCTTTCTTTTCTTTTTCTTGAGGACAAGCAAACCTCTAAGTTTGGTGTGTTTATCCGAGATCACTAAGATCATGGCTCCTAAAGGAAAACAACCCACTCCAAGAGGCAAGAAAGAGAGCGTTCCAAAACCACTTTGGAATCAAGGGAAGTTATTATCTAAAGAACATTCAGACCATTATTACAAAATAATGGGTCTGAGATCAGTGATCCCGGAAGTTAGATTCGATCTGAAAGAAGATGAATATCCGGAGATCCAGGAGCAAATTCGAATCAGGAACTGGGAGGTCCTAGCTAATCCTGAGACGAAAGTGGGAAGGAATATGGTCCAGGAGTTCTATGCTAATATGTGGCATACAGACAGGCAAAGACTATCTGGATCTGATATCTATGACTATCGAACCATGGTCAGAGGAAAGATTAAAGCTACTAGTCCCGCTCATCTAATTAGAATCTGAGCTTCACTCAAAAACTCCGAGATATTATTACTTCTCAACCTATTAGTCTTCTATTTTATTTGTCTAGTTGCTTGAGGACAAGAAACAGTTTAAGTTTGGTGTTGTGATGAGCAGATATTTTATACGCTTTTTGGGGTTAATTTCATATAGTTTTTAGTATATTCTAGTTAGTTTTTAGTTTATTTTCATTAGTTTTTAGGAAAAATTCATATTTCTGGACTTTACTATGAGTTGTGTGTTTTTCTACAATTTCAGGTATTTTTCTGGCTGAAATTGAGGGAGCTGAGCAAAAATCTGACTCAGGCTGAAAAAGGACTGCTGATGCTGTTGGATTCTGACCTCCCTGCACTCAAAGTGGATTTTCTGGAGCTACAGAACTCGAAATGGTGCGCTTCCAATTGCGTTGGAAAGTATACATCTAGGGATTTCCAGAAATATATAATAGTTCATACTTTGCTCAAGAATAGATGACGTAAACTGGCGTTCAACGCCAGTTCTCTGCCCAATTCTGGCGTCCAACGCCAGAAAAGGGTCCAAAACTGGCGTTGAACGCCCAAAACAGCCTTATGCACGTGAATTGCTTAAGTCTCAGCCCCAGCACACACCAAGTGGGCCCTAGAAGTGGATCTCTGCACCATCCATCATAGTTTACTCATTTTTTGTAAACCTAGGCAACTAGTTTAGTATTTAAACAACTTTTAGAGACTTATTTTGGATCTCATGACATTTTAGATCTGAACTTTGTACCTCTTGACGGCATGAGTCTCTAAACTCCATTGTTGGGGGTGAGGAGCTCTGTTGTGTCTCGATGAATTAATGCAAGTATTTCTGTTTTCTATTCAAACATGCGTGTTCCTCTCTAAGATATCCATTCGCGCCTAACTGTGGAGAAGGTGATGATCAGTGACACTCATCACCTTCCTCAACCCCATGAACGTGTGCCTGACAACCACCTCCGTTCTACATCAGATTGAATGAATGTCTCTTAGATTTCTTAATCGGAATCTTCGTGGTGAAAGCTAGAATGATGGCGGCATTCAAGAGAATCCGGAAAGTCTAAACCTTATCTGTGGTATTCCGAGTAGGATTCAGTGATTGAATGACTGTGACGAGCTTCAAACTCGCGAGTGCTGGGCGTTAGTGACAGACGCAAAAGGAGGGTGAATCCTATTCCAGCATGATCGAGAACCGACAGATGAATAGTCGTGCCGTGACAGAGTGCGTTGACCATTTTCACTGAGAGGAGGGGATGTAGCTGGTGCACGAATTGTGAATCACACTTTTCACAACTCGTACCACTAACCAGCAAGTGCACTGGGTCGTCCAAGTAATACCTTACGTGAGTAAGGGTCGAATCCCACGGAGATTGTTGGTTTGGAGCAATCTATGGTTATCTTGTAAATCTTAGTCAGGAAGTCAATTATGTTTATCAATTGAATTGTGAGTAACCAGTAGAGCATAAATTAAAAGTTACTTGTTGTGCAGTAATGGAGAATATGTTGGAGTTTTGGAGATGCTTTGTCTTCTGAATCCCTGCTTTCCTCTGTCTTCTTGTTCACGCACGCACGTCCCCCTATGGCAAGCTGTGTGTTGGTGGATCACCGTTGTCAATGGCTACC
>NC_029791.2:110519541-110521589 GCF_000816755.2 Arachis ipaensis
TCTATAGGAACTCAGAATTCAGATAGTGTTATTGATTTTCTTAGTTCCGTGTGATGATTCTTGAACACAGCTTCTTTATGAGTCTTGGCCGTGGCCCTAAGCACTTTGTTTTCCCGTATTACTACCGGATACATAAATGCCACAGACACATAACTAGGTGAACCTTTTCAGATTGTGACTCAGCTTTGCTAAAGTCCCCAATTAGAGGTGTCCAGAGTTCTTAAGCACACTCTTCTTTTTGCTTTGGACCTTGACTTTAACCGCTCAGTCTCAAGTTTTCACTTGCCACCTACACGCCACAAGCACATGGTTAGGGACAGCTTGGTTTAGCCGCTTAGACCAGGATTTCAGTCCTTTAGGCCCTCCTATCCACTGATGCTCAAAGCCTTGGGATCCTTTTTAATTGCCCTTGCCTTTTGGTTTTAAGGGTTATTGGCTTTTTCTGCTTGCTTTTGCTTTCTCTTTTTTTTTTTCTGCAAGCTTTGTTCTTTGCTGCTTTTTCTTGCTTCAAGAATCATTTTTATGATTTTTCAGATTATCAATAACATGTCTCATGTTCATTATTCTTTCAAGAGCCAACATATTTAACAGTCTTAAACAACAAATTCAAAAGACATATGCACTGTTCAAGCATTCATTCAGAAGACAGAAAGCATTGCCACCACATTTAACCAATTAGAATTTGTTTTATTTAAACTCGAAATTTTATTGCTTCTTATTCAAAAGATCTACTATTTTATTCATGTTTAATGATGATGAGAAAAATAAACTATAGCTTGATTGGAGATAAAATCAAATAGATACTAATTACTATTATATGACTTCTAAGGTAAACTTTTTATAAGGACACTGTCACAGAGTTAAGGCAGAAATTGGAAATTAACAACCTTTATTCTGGGGGTATGGGAGTTCCTCTGATCCTTGGGAGGCTTGGTATCATAGAAGACTTTTGGCGCTTCAGTTCCCTTAAGTCACGTCCCTGCTCCTCTTGTTCTTTCAGCATATGGGTCAGCATTTGACTGTGTTCCTTCTGTTGTTTTATTATTTGCTCCATAGCTTCCTGTATCTTGGTGACAGACNACAGACAAGCAGAAACTATCTGGGACTGCTTTCTATGACTATCGGACCGTGGTCAGAGGAAAGATTGTTCATACCCACCCTAATAGGATCAGGGAGATCTTAAAGCTACCTCAGCTGAAAGATGATCTAGACTCCTTCAACAGGAGAATGATGAGAACAAACAAGGGCCTGAACAAGATTCTAGAGGATATATGTATCCCTGGAGCCAGGTGGACCACCAACACAAAGGGTATCCCAAATCAACTCAAAAGAGAAGATCTCACACCAGTCGCCAGAGGATGGCTGGACTTCATTGGGCATTCTCTGCTGCCCACTAGCAACTGCTCTGAAGTCACTGTTAAAAGAGCAGTGATGATCCATTGCATCATGATGGGAAAAGAAGTGGAAGTTCATCAGCTGATCTCAGCTGAACTCTACAAAATTGCTAATAAAAATTCTAAAGAGGCCAGGTTGGCTTATCCAAGCATGATTTCTCTGCTCTGCAAGGACGCTGGAGTAAGGATGGGAATAACTGAGTATATCTCAGTTGAGAAACCAATCACCAAAGTATCAATGGAAGAACAACAAGCACAGGATGATCCCATCAAGAAGAAAACACAGGAATTTCTCCCAGAAATCCTTCAATCTGAATACTGGGAGTATCTTGAGACGTCTGTTACCAAGATACGGGAAGCTATGGAACAAATAATAAAAGAACAAAAGGAACACAGTCAAATTCTTACCTATATGTTTAAAGAACAAGATGAGCAAGGGCATGACTTAAGGGAATTGAAGCGCCAGAAGTTATCTCTTGAAGGACCAAGCACCCCACAGATCAGAGGAACATCCACTTCCCAGAACAAAGGTTGTTAAATTCCAATTTCTGCTTTAACTCTGTGATAGTATCGTTATAGAAGTTTACCTTAGGAGTCATATAGTAGTAATTAGTATCTATTTTGATTTTATCTCCAATTAAGTTATAATTTATT
>NC_029791.2:110525822-110526211 GCF_000816755.2 Arachis ipaensis
TGTTCCTCCTGTGCTTGTTGTCTCTCCATTGATGCTTTGGTGATTGACTTTTCAATTAGGATATATTCAGTTATTCCCATCGTGACTCCAGCGTCCTTGCAGAGCAGAGAAATCACGCTTGGATAAGCCAACCTGGCCTCTCCTGAATTTTTGTTAGCAATCTTATAGAGCTCTGTTGAAATCAGCTGATGAACCTCCACTTCCTTTCCCATCATGTTGCAATGAATCATCACTGCTCTTTTAACTGTGACTTCAGAACGGTTGCTGGTGGGCAACAGAGAACGCCCAATGAAGTCCAGCCATCCTCTGGCAACTGGTTTGAGATCCTCCCTCTTGAGTTAATTTGGGACGCCCTTTGTATTGGTGGTCCACCTGGCTCCAGGGATACA
>NC_029791.2:110530123-110532131 GCF_000816755.2 Arachis ipaensis
TTAGTGATCTCGGATAAACACACCAAACTTATAGGTTTCCTTGTCCTCAAGCAAAAGAAAAGAAAGGAGAGGGATAGAAGGAGATCGAGGTGCACTTGTTGATGGAGGAGGGGGGAGGCCGAACCCAATTTAAAGGGGGTGGGGGGTGGATTTTCGAAAAATTGGAAGAGATAAGATAAAAAGATTGAGTTGAAAAAGATAAGATAGAAGATATAGTTTGATTTTGAAAAGATAGGATAGATTTTTGAAAAAGATAATATGAAGAAGATATTGAAAAGATTTTAGAGTGAAAAAGATAAGATAGAAGATATAGTTAGATTTTGAAAAGATAGGATAGATTTTTGAAAAAGATAAATCTGGGTTTTTGAAAAAGATAATATGAAAAAGATATTGAAAAGATTTTGGGGTGAAAAAGATAGATTTGTTTTTGGAAAAGATTTGAAAAGAGTTGGATTGATTTTGCAAAGAGGGTGTGTGCTTATGAATTAAGATACATTTGATATTTTGAGGGTAGGATTTTTAGAAATCAGGGTTCTTGACATGTTTATGTAAATAAAATCATGTATTGAATCATAAAATTATAAATTAGAATGGAAATACGTGTGGGATTACTGGATTTGGCTCCTCCCTGTCCTCCTAACGTTTGAACGCCCAAACACTGCCTGTTTTGGGCGTTCAGCGCCCAAATGCTGATCTCCTGGGCGTTCAGCGCCCAGTTGCTGCCATTCCTGGCGTTCAGCGCCCAGTGGGTGGCCATTTCTGGCGTTGAACGCCCAAATGCTGCCATTACTGGCGTTTTCTTGCCATTGAGCTCTTTTACTCTGTTTTGTGTGCCGAGGTCTTCTGTAAATGATTATTTACCTTGTTGTCAATGAACTCTATATAAAAAATAAAATAAAATAAAAAAAAGAAAAATAGGGCAAAATGCTTAGAGGATTAATGCCCCATGGCTGGGTTGCCTCCCAGCAAGCGCTTCTTTATGGACTGATTTACCTTTTTATTTATTTTATTTTATAAGAAGTAAATACTTAAATAAAATAAAATAACTAAAAAGAATTTGAATTTTGAAGTTAAAAAAAAAAATTTTTTTCGTTTATAAAAAAAAAGAAATTAATTAGTTAAAAAAAAGAAATTTTTGAAAAAGAGGGAAGATATTTTCGAAAATTAGAGATATGGAGAGTTAGTTAGGTAGTTTTGAAAAAGTTAAGAAACAAACAAAAAGTTAGTTAGTTAGTTGAAACAAATTTTGAAAAGATAAGAAGTTAGGAAGTTAGAAGAGATATTTTGAAAAGATATTTTTTTGAATTTAGTGAGGAGAGAGAAAAACAATAAGATAGTACAAGATTTAAAATTTTTAGATCTAATGCTCCTTGTTTTCGAAAATTTTGGAGGGCAAACACCAAGGAACACCAAACTTAAAAATTTTAAGATCAAGACACAAGGAAACTCAAGAACACTTTGAAGACTCACAAGAACACAAGAACATGAAGAAAGAACACCAAACTTAAAATTTTTAGAAAACCAAACCAAAGTTTTCGAAAACCAAAGGGAAATCAACAAGAAAACACCAAACTTTAAGTTTGGCTCAAAATTTAATAGAGAAAATATTATTTATGAAAAAGAAGGTTTTGAAAAGAGTATAAAAGATTCTAACCCAATTACCAAGAACACAGATTAACGCTTTAGCCAAATGAGTTATGGAACTTTCGAAAATTTTAAGAAAGATTATTTTTGAAAACACCAAACTTAAAGTTTGGCACAGGATTTAATAGAAAAAATTATTTTTGAAAAAGATTTTAAAAAATATGATAGCCAATTACCATGAACATAAACACCACGTTCTAACTAATTGAGCTATAAATTTAAAGTGTTTTAACAAGGGATAAAAAATAAAAGACTCTAAACCAAAAAAAGAAAGATTTTTCCTAATCTAAGCAACAAAATAAACCGTTAGTTGTCCAAACACGAACAATCCCCGGCAACGGCGCCAAAAACTTGGTGCACGAAT
>NC_029791.2:110535747-110539977 GCF_000816755.2 Arachis ipaensis
TCAAAACTATATGAAATTATCCCCAAAAAGCGTATAAAATATCCGCTTATCAGTAGCCACTGACAACGGTGATGCCCTTGCATAAAGCCAGCCATAGGAGGACGTGCATGCATGAATCAGAAGACAGAGGAAAGCAGAGATTCAGAACACAAAGCATCTCCAAAACTCCAACATATTCTCCATTACTGCATAACAAGTAACCTTTAATTCATGCTCTCTTGTTTATTCGCAATTCAACTGATAAACATAATTGACTTCCTGACTAAGATTTGCAAGATAACCATAAATTGCTTCAAACCAACAATCTCCGTGGGATTCGACCCTTACTCACGTAAGGTATTACTTGGACGACCCAGTGCACTTGCTGGTTAGTAGTACGCGTTGTGAAAAGTGTGATTCACAATTCGTGCACCAATGCACATCCAAACAATACACACAAATGCAAATGATACATGCTTACCCTATTGGCCATAAACTCACGTCTCAGTTAAGCTACCAGAACGCGACACATCGGTAGCTAAGTTGGATATTGTCTCTCAACACAAAGGTAATCCTCAACCTTCCAATAAAAAAGAGACTGTAATGTAACGATAAAGAATCCTCAACCTAACTCATTCATACCATAGCCAAAAATTGAATCGAAGAGAATCCTCAACCTTCTCCATTCAATTCTCCAAAGTAACAAAAGAGGAAATCCTTAACTCTGTTTGTCCACTGCAACAAGAGAGGGAATCCTCAACCTCAGCTTGTCTATCGCAGCAAGAGAGAGAATCTTCAATCTCAACTTGCCTATTTGTGAGCGAGACAAAGCCACCGTCCTTACCACATCAACCATAATGTCTTTTCAATTATAATCACAACACAGGAGAGGGAATACTTAACCTCAACTTGTCTGTCATAGCAAGAAAGGGAATCCTCAACCTCAACTCGCCTATTGATGCGTGAGCATCTTTTCTCTATTTTCTATTTATTTTAGATATAAATTTATCGAGTTTTAATTTAATTCTATTTTTTTAAACCTCTTTGGATGCTACTTTGAGTTGCTTTAGTGTTTTAAATATTTCAGGTGAAGTTTGGATCGGTTTGGAGAGTTTGTGTGCAAGAAAAGATAAGAGTTTGGAAGCTACCAAGCTAGCGCTAAACATGGACCTGGGCGTTTAGCGCCAGTAACTCAAAAACATGTGGAAGCCCTCTGCCCATTGGGGCCTGGTGTTTATCTCTAGGAAGAAAGAACCAAAGGAGGAGTTTCTGCCTATAAGGGTGCTAAACGCCGAATCTAGCATTTAGCACCAATGGGGCATCTTTTGTTGGATTTAGCTTTTAATTATTGTATTATCTTTTATTTTGGTTATTTTTATTTACAAACAAAATATTTTAGGGTTAAAATTTATTACTTTATTTTAGTTTCAAATCAAATTAGGTTAGATATAAAAGGAAAAATATTTAGCCTTCGGGGAGATATTCTCTCTTACACACTTTCACATTTTCAAAACCCTAGTCTTCTCTCGGAGTCATGAGCCCTAAACCTCCTTAGTTAAGGTTAGGATCTCTATTTATTTCTATGGATTAAGATTATTATTATTCTATTTTAATTAATTTATTGATTCAGTTTTAAGGATTACTTTCTTTCTTCATGTCATGAATCTGGGTATATCAGAAGAACAATCCTCGTTCTATATGAATTTTTGTGATTCTTAGAAAAGTTATCTCACTTGAATATTAGCTTGAAAGTAAATTCCTCCTAAATTGCTAATTACTTGGACTTAATGAGATACGTGACTTATAATCCTCTTATATTTGGGTAATTAGGGTTTTTGTGGCCAATAAACTAGAATTGAACCTAACCCTCCAATCTATATTAAGTGATCAAGGAATTGACAGTTAATTAGGTTGGAGGAGAATAAATCACTAAGGTAGCGTTTGTTTTCGGAGACAGGACACAGAGACATGGACAGTACATGTTTAAAATATGTTTGGAAGCAGAGACATGGACACAGACACATTGTCTCCGAGACAGTTTTTCATATTTTTGTGTCCACTCTTTTACGAAGGACAACGATGGACACGGGAATTGGAAGAGTGGACACGGACCTTTTTATAAATTTTGTTTTCCTTTTTGTCCATAGATATTTTTTATTATTCCACTATTATCCTTTCTTATTTTTCCTATAATTAGTCTTGAAATTTTTGAAAGATAAATATTATTAAAGGTAAAATTATCTTTTAAAATGATAAAAAATAATTTATAAGTTGTAATTGATTTTATATAATTTAAAGAAAAATCAGTTTTTAGATAAAAAAAATTGGTTTTCTAAATAAAAATAGATTTTTATGTGCAAAAACTAATTTTTTTTCATATAAAAACGGATTCTTTTTTAAAACTGATTTTTTATTTAAAATTAATTATCTGTACTCTTATGTACTCTCACGTACTCTCATTCTCTATTAAATTAGTTTGTACTTGATGTAAAAAATTTGGAATCATATAGTTATTTTAGTCATTTCATATAATATTTTAGTCTTGTCCATGTGTATCCAAACATAATAATGGACATTACATTAGTGTCTTGTACATCGTATCCAAACACAATACACAAACAATAATTTTTAGTGTCTCCGTCTTATTGTCTCTGTCTCAGTGTGATGTTCTGTCCTGTCTCTGAAAACAAACGCAGCCTAAGGAATTAGGGTTTAGATTCACAACTAAAATAGTTGGTAAGAAAACTTAATTCGAAAGAATAAATAACTCCGAAACCTTAACTGCTTTCTCACATATATTTCACACCAATTCCACAGTTGCTTTCTTACTCTCTGAATTTCTGTTTAATGCGAATTACAACTTTCAAAACACCAATTTCTGCTTGCCTGACTAAGTAATTCATCTGACTACTATTGCTCATTCCATCAATCCTCATGGGATCGACCCTCCCTCACCTGAGGTATTACTTGGTACGACCCGGTGCACTTGCCGGTTAGTTTGTGGATTTTAAATTTCGCACCAAGTTTTTGGTGCCGTTTGATGTGTATTTTTGGAAAACAAAAAACGAATTCCAAACACACAAATCTTACCGGCAAGTATACCGGGTCGCATCAAGTAATAAAACTCACGTGAGTGAGGTCGATCCCACAGGGATTGATGGATCAAGCAACTTTAGTGGGTGATTAGTTTAGTCAAGCTAACATTGAAGTGAATTGTGTGAAATTGTAGCCAACAGAAAGTAAATGACAATGAATTTAAAGTTGCAGAATGTAAATTGGCACGTAACTTAAAGAGCAAGAAATGTAAATTGGCAAAATCTTAAATGACAAGAAATATAAATTGCATGAAATGTAAATGGGAGTGGGTGCTGGAAATTAAATAAAGCAATAGATCAAAGCTTAGAACTCTTGCAGAAAGCTTAAATTGCAGGAAAGTAAATTGAGAGCAATGTAAACAGAGAGTAAAAATGCTTGAAAAATCAAAAAAACAGAAAATGACTGATGCTAAATTTCAGCAATTAAAAGGATGTTGAAGATCTCAGGGGTGGAGGAGACTAGAAAACAAATCTAGATCTCAAGTCCTTCCTTGATCCAACAGCAGACAGATTGAAGAAGAAATGAAGATGAAAGCAGTAAGAGAACTTTGATTCAAATTGCAATTCACTTGAAAATTTGCAGAAGAAGAAAACAGAGAGAATTCTCGAGGTGAGATTGAAACAGAATTTCTTCAATTCTCAACCCAAGATTTAAAACAAAATGAAAACTAAGAGAGAGAGCTCTCTAATGCCAATGCCCCCTAGTGGAGCCAACCTCCTTTCTAATCGACTCCCCTCCTAAAATGAAAATGATGCCTTTTTATAGGCTTTTACAAAATGAAAATGAAAATGAAAGTGAAATTAAAGACAAATTACAATTAAATGAAATTTCTATTTTATCTATCTCTTGTGCCTTTGAGTGATGATAATGGGCTTTGCTTGCTTTGGATTTGGGTTGAAGATGGCCTCTGTTGATTGCTCTTGGAGTTGGAGAGAAACCCATTATGAACCGGGCCATGAATCATAAAAGCTTGAGTCAAAGTTTGAGGCAAACTTTGGCTCAAGCTTTTCATATCAGCTAGCCTCTTTTTGTTGTCATCCACGTTTGAGCTAAAGTTTGAGGTCAAACTTTGAGCCAAACGTGGATCCCTCTTGTATGCCTCTTGGGGTGCTACTTTGTCCTCTTGTCAACGTTGCCAATTTCATGCCAACTATA
>NC_029791.2:110541063-110544730 GCF_000816755.2 Arachis ipaensis
AGGCTGTTGTGGCGCCAACGTTTGCCAAAAAGCTTGAGGCAAACGTTGGCGCAAGCTTTTTCTCCCCTGGGTATGTTGGTGTGGCGCCAACGTTTGCCAAAAAGCTTGAGGCAAACGTTGGCGCAAGCTTTTGCTCCATCCAGTGTGTTTTCAACTCTTCCAAAAGTTTGAGCTAAAGTTTGACGCAAACTTTGGCTCAAGCTTTTTGTCCTCTCTTGCTCTTTGCCATTCCTTCTTTCTTCAACCTTCTTTAAAGCTCTTTTCACCTATCATCAATCAATCAAAACATCAAAGCTATGCTCAAAATCATGAGATTGTTTCTCTTTCATAATATACGACAATTATAGCACAAAACCTCATGAAAATGCATTAAATTATCCATGGTTGATCGAATCAAAGGAAACATGAAAATCCACCTGGTACGCGGAATCATGATTACACTTTAATTATGTAAAATTCATTGCTCTTTCTTTCCCTGGAAATGGCGCCAAAAACATGATGCCAAGACCACGGTTCACAACTCCGTGTAACTGACCAGCAAGTGCACTGGGTCGTCCAAGTAATACCTTACGTGAGTAAGGGTCGAATCCCACGGAGATTGTTGGTATGAAGCAAGCTATGGTCACCTTGCAAATCTCAATTAGATAGGGTCAAATGTGATTGGATTAGATAATTAAAAGATAAATAATAAATGATAGAAATACTTATGTAAATCATTGGTGAGAATTTCAGATAAGCGAATAGAGATGCTTTCGTTCCTCTGAACCTCTGCTTTCCTGCTGTCTTCATCCAATCAGTCTTACTCCTTTCCATGGCTGGCTTTATGCAAGGGCATCACCGTTGTCAGTGGCTACATCCCCTCCTCTTAGTGAATAATATGCTAACATGCTCTATCACAGCACGGCTATTCATCTGTCGGTTCTCGATCATGTCGGAATAGAATCCATTGATTCTTTTGCGTCTGTCACTAACGCCCCACAATCGCGAGTTTGAAGCTCGTCACAGTCATTCAATCATTGAATCCTACTTGGAATACCACAGACAAGGTTTAGACTTTCCGGATTCTCTTGAATGCCGCCATCATTCTAGCTTACACCACGAAGATCCTGATTAGGAGATCTAAGAGATACTCATTCAATCTAAGGTAGAACGGAAGTGGTTGTCAGGCATGCGTTCATAAGGAATGATGATGATTGTCACGTTCATCACATTCAGGTTGAAGTACGAATGAATATCTTGGAATCGAAATAAGATGAATTGAATAGAAAACAGTAGTACTTTGCATTAATCTTTGAAGAACAGCAGAGCTCCACACCTTAATCTATGGAGTGTAGAAACTCTACCGTGAAAATACATAAGTGAAGGTCCAGGCATGGCTGAGATGGCCAGCCCTCAAACGTGATCTAAGATAGCATACAACTGATCAAAGATGATCAAAGGATCAAAAGATAATCCAAAGATCCAAAGATGTCTAATACAATAGTGAAAGGTCCTATTTATAATAAACTAGCTACTAGGGTTTACATGAGTAAGTAATTGATGCATAAATTCACTTCCGGGGCCCACTTGGTGTGTGCTTGGGCTGAGCTTTAAGTTTTGCACGTGCAGAGGCCATTTGTGGAGTTGAACGCCAGGTTTTGATCCATTTCTGGCGTTCAACTCTGGTTTTGGATCCTTTTCTGGCGCTGGACGCCAGTTTTGGGCAGAAAGCTGGCGTTGAACGCCAGTTTACGTCATCTATTCTTAGCCAAAGTATAGACTATTATATATTGCTGGAAAGCCCTGGATGTCTACTTTCCAACGAAATTGGAAGCGCGCCATTTTGAGTTCTGTAGCTCCAGAAAATATATTTTGAGTGCAGGGAGGTCAGAATCCAATAGCATCAGCAGTCCTTCTTCAACCTCTGAATCTGATTTCTGCTCAAGTCCCTCAATTTCAGCCAGAAAATACCTNNNNTCGGGTTCTTAAGCACACTCTTTTTTTGCTTTGGACCTTGACTTTAACCGCTCAGTCTCAAGTTTTCACTTGACACCTACACGCCACAAGCACATGGTTAGAGACAGCTTGGTTTAGCCGCTTAGACTAGGATTTTATTCCTTTAGGTCCTCCTATCCACTAATGCTCAAAGCCTTGGGATCCTTTTTATTTGCCCTTGCCTTTTTGGTTTTAAGGGTTATTGGCTTTTTGCTCTTGCCTCTTGGTTTTAAGAGCTTTTGGCTTTTTCTGCTTGCTTTTTCTTTCTATTTTTTTCGCCTATTTTTTTTTCTGCAAGCTTTGTTCTTTGCTGCTTTTTCTTGCTTCAAGAATCATTTTTATGATTTTTCAGATTATCAAATAACATGTCTCCTAGTCATCATTCTTTCAAGAGCCAACATATTTAACATTCTTAAACAACAACTTCAAAAGACATATGCACTGTTTAAGCATTCATTCATAAAATAAGAAGCATTGTCACCACATCAATATAATTAAGCTAAGTTCAAGGATAAATTCGAAACTCATGTACTTCTTGTTCTTTTGAATTAAAACAGTTTTTATTTTAAGAGAGGTGATGGATTCATAGGACATTCATAACTTTAAGACAAAGTTACTAACTACTAATGATCATGTAAAAAAGACACAAACATAGATAAGCACATAACATATAAAAACGAAAAACAGAAGAAATGAGAACAAGGAATGAATCCACCTTAGTGATGGTGGCGTTTCCTCCTTGAAGAGCCAATGATGTCTTTGAGCTCTTCTATGTCTCTTCCTTGTCTTTGTTGCTCCTCCCTCATTGCTTTTTGATCTTCTCTTATTTCATGAAGCATGATGGAGTGCTCTTGATGTTCCACCCTTAATTGTCCCATGTTGGCACTTAATTCTCCTAAGGAGGTGTTGATTTGCTCCCAATAGTTTTGTGGAGGAAATTGCATTTGAGGCATCTCCGGGATCTCATGGTGGTGAGCTTCCTGCGCCTCTTGAGCTCCATGAATGGGCTCTCTTGCTTGCTCTATCTTTTTCTTAGTGATGGGCTTCTCTTCCTTAATAGGAATGTCTCCTTCTATGAAAGCTCCAGCTGAGTAACATAGATGGCAAATAAGATGAGGAAAAGCTAGCCTTGCCATGGGGGATGACTTTTCGGCTATTTTGTAGAGTTCATTAGAGATGACTTCATGAACTTCTATTTCCTCTCTAATCATGATGCTATGAATCATGATGGCCCGATCCACAGTAACTTCAGATCGGTTGCTAGTGGGGATGATGGAGCATTGGATGAATTCCAACCATCCTCTAGCCACAGGCTTGAGGTCCAATCTTCTTAGTTGAACCGGCTTGCCTTTGGAGTCAATCTTCCATTGAGCTCCTTCCACACATATGTCCATAGGGACTTGGTCCAACCTTTGATTAAAGTTGACCCTTCTAGTGTAGGGGCGTTCATCTCCTTGCATCATAGGCAAGTTAAACGCCAACCTCACATTTTCCGGACTAAAATCCAAGTATTTCCCCCGAACCATTGTAACATAGTTCTTTGGATCCGAGTTCTTACTTTGATCATAGTTCTTGGTTATCCATGCATTAGCATAGAACTCTTGAACCATTAGGATGCCGACTTGTTGGATGGGGTTTGTTAGAACTTCCCAACCTCTTCTTTGAATTTCATGTCGGATCTCCGGATACTCAT
>NC_029791.2:110544898-110545126 GCF_000816755.2 Arachis ipaensis
ATTTTCTTGAGCTGTCTGCCATCTCTAGTGAGATTTTAGCAGCTTGCACCCCATAGATTCCCAGTTTCTCTATTACAGAGAGGGGCATGAGGTTTATCCCTGAACCAAGGTCACACAGAGCCTTAAAGATCATGGTGCCTATGGTATAAGGTATTATGAACTTTCTAGGATCCTGTCTCTTCTGAGGCAATGTCAGTTGATCCAGATCACTTAGTTCATTGATGAACA
>NC_029791.2:110545400-110567957 GCF_000816755.2 Arachis ipaensis
TTCTGAGCCAATATGGCATTCAGAGTATCAATTTCAAGAACTCCCTTCTTTATAGGCGTCCCATTACTCACAGGATTCCTCTCAGAAGTGTACATAAACTGGTTATTAGCAACCATGTCAATGAGTTCTTGAGCTTCTGCAGGCGTTTTCTTTAGGTGTATAGATCCACCTGCAAAAGTATCCAATGACATTTTGGCTAAGTCAGATAGACCATCATAGAAGATATCCAGGATGGTCCATTCTGAAAGCATGTCAGTAGGACACTTTTTGGTCAACTGTTTGTATCTTTCCCAAGCTTCATAGAGGGATTCACCTTCTTTCTGCCTGATGGTTTGAACATCAGCTCTAAGCTTGCTCAGCTTTTGAGGAGGAAAGTACTTGGCAAAGAAAGCCGTGACCAGCTTATCCCAAGAGTTCAGGCTGTCTTTGGGTTGAGAATCCAACCATAATCTAGCTCTGTCTCTTACCGCAAAAGGGAAAAGCATGAGCCTGTAGACTAGGATCTACTCCATTAGTCTTTACAGTATCACATATCTGCAAGAATTCAGTTAAGAACTGAAAAGGATCTTCAGATGAAAGTCCATGAAACTTGCAGTTCTGCTGCATCAGAGAAACTAATTGAGGTTTCAGCTCAAAGTTGTTTGCTCCAATGGCAGGAATGGAGATGCTTCTTCCATGTAAATTGGAATTTGGTGCAGTAAAGTCACCAAGCATTCTCCTTGTATTGTTGTTGGGTTCGGCTGCCATCTCCTTTACTTGTTCGAAATTTTCAATCAAGTTGTCTCTGGATTGTTGTAATTTAGCTTCTCTTAATTTCCTCTTCAGAGTCCTTTCAGGTTCTGGATCAGCTTCAACAAGAATTCCTTTTTCTCTGTCCCTGCTCATAAGAAAGAGGAGAGAAAAAGAAAAGAAGAGGAATCCTCTATGTCACAGTAAAGAGGTCCCTTATTGTTAGTATAAGAAAAGAAGAAGAAATTCGAACACAGATAGAAAAGGAGGTTCGAATTTGGTGATGATGTGAGGAAGAGATGTTAGTAGATGGATAAATAAATAGAATAAGATGAGAGAGAAGGAGGGAATTTTTGAAAATTATTTTTGAAAAAGAGTTAGTGATTTTTGAAAATGATTTTTGAAAAATGTTAGTAATTTTCGAAAATTAAAATGAGAATTTAAAATAATTAGTTAATTAAAAAGAAATTTTGAAAAAGGGGGAAGATATTTTCGAAAATTAGAGAGAGAGAGTTAGTTAGGTAGTTTTGAAAAAGATAAGAAGCAAACAAAAAGTTAGTTAGTTAGTTGAAACAAATTTTGAAAATCAATTTTGAAAAAGATAAGATAAGAAGTTAGAGAAGATATTTTGAAATCATATTTTGAAAAAGATAAGATAAGAAGATATTTTTGAAAAGATATGATTGAAATTAGTTTTGAAAAAGATTTGATTTTTAAAATCACAATTAATGACTTGATTCACAAGAAATCACAAGATATGATTCTAGAACTTAAAGTTTGAATCTTTCTTAACAAGTAAGTAACAAACTTAAAATTTTTGAATCAAAAAATTAATTGTTATTGTTATTTTCGAAAATTTGATATAAAAATAAGAAAAAGATTTTTGAAAAATATTTTTGTAATTTTCGAAAATAACTAAGAAATTTGAAAAAGATTTGATTTTTGAAAAAAGATTTTGAAAAAGATAAGATTTTCAAATTGAGAATTTGATTTGACTCATAAGAAACAACTTGATTTTAAAAATTTTTGAAACAGTCAACTCAAATTTTCGAATTTGATGAGAGAAAAAGGGAAAGATATTTTTTTTATTTTTGAAATTTTTATGATGAGAGAGAAAAAACATGAAAATTATGCAATGCATGAAATTTTTAGATCAAAACATGTGATGAATGCAAGAATGCTATGAATGTCAAGATGAACACCAAGAACACTATGAATGTCAAGATGAACATCAAAGACACAATTTTGAAAAATCTTTAATGCAAGGAAAACATGCAAGACACCAAACTTAGAATTCTTTAATGCTTAGACACTAAGAATTCAAGAATGCATATGAAAAACACCAAACAACACAAAACAAAAAATCATCAAGATCAAACAAGAAGACTTACCAAGAACAACTTGAAGATCATGAAGAACACTATGAATGCATGAAATTTTCGAAAAATGCAAGATGCACATGCAATTGACACCAAACTTATAACATGACTCAAGACTCAAACAAGAAACATGAAATATTTTTTATTTTTATGATGTTCTAATTTTTTTTTATTTTTTTTCGAAATTTAATTAGAAAAAAAAATAAGGATTCCAAAATTTTTAATATGAATTCCAGGAATCTTGCATTCTTAGTCTAAAGCTTCAGTCCAGGAATTAGATATGGCTCACTAGCCAACCAAGCTTTCAATGAAAGCTCCAGTCCAAAACACTAGACATGGCCAATGGCCAGCCAAGCTTCAGCATGTAACACCAGAGTATATTGATTTGATAACAAATTGCAAGCCTCAATCCAAATAAATTTAGACATGGCTTTACAGCCAGCCAGGCTTCACATGCTTCATGAAACACTAGAATTCATTCTTTAAAAATTTTGAATAAATTTTTTTTTCTGAAAACATTTTTTTGAAAACAAAACAAAAAGAAAATTACCTAATCTGAGCAACAAGATGAACCATCAGTTGTCCAAACTCGAACAATCCCCGGCAACGGCGCCAAAAACTTGGTACGCGGAATCATGATTACACTTTAATTATGTAAAATTCATTGCTCTTTCTTTCCCTGGAAATGGCGCCAAAAACATGATGCCAAGACCACGGTTCACAACTCCCTGTAACTGACCAGCAAGTGCACTGGGTCGTCCAAGTAATACCTTACGTGAGTAAGGGTCGAATCCCACGGAGATTGTTGGTATGAAGCAAGCTATGGTCACCTTGCAAATCTCAGTCAGATAAGGTCAAATGTGATTGGATTAGATAATTAAAAGATAAATAATAAAGGATAGAAATACTTATGTAAATCATTGGTGAGAATTTCAGATAAGCGAATAGAGATGCTTTCGTTCCTCTGAACCTCTGCTTTCCTGCTGTCTTCATCCAATCAGTCTTACTCCTTTCCATGGCTGGCTTTATGCAAGGGCATCACCGTTGTCAGTGGCTACATCCCCTCCTCTCAGTGAATAATATGCTAGCATGCTCTGTCACAGCACGGCTATTCATCTGTCGGTTCTCGATCATGTCGGAATAGAATCCATTGATTCTTTTGCGTCTGTCACTAACGCCCCACAATCGCAAGTTTGAAGCTCGTCACAGTCATTCAATCATTGAATCCTACTCGGAATACCACAGACAAGGTTTAGACTTTCCGGATTCTCTTGAATGCCGCCATCATTGTTTTTCTTTTCTTTACTCTCTAATCATTGGTGCTCAGAGCCTTGAGCTTTGAGGGAGTGCTTTTGCACTTTGAGCCTAACCTTGACTTCTAAGTGTTTTGTTTTCAAGCATTTGGCTTGATACATAAACACCACAAGTACTTAACAAATAAATTGCCATTGGTACTCAAAGCCTTCAGCTTTCTCATTCTTTCCCTTTTTCTTTTCTTGCTTTATTTTGCATTTGCTTCTTCAAGGTTTTCATGATTTTAAAAGATTTCACAAAATGTGCTAGATGAAAACTTCAATTAAATAAAATCCAACGCAATTAAGCAACAATCAAACATACTAGCTTTCCAATACTTTTATGCACATGCTAAATTCTTCTTTAATTCCTTGTTTGTTTATGATCATGATACTTTATTGCTTTTGAATTCACAAAACTCAAGTTGGTAATCATAATGCCACAGCAACATGTTACAAATCAATATTCAAGTTATGCTTTATTCATACACACATGTAAACAGAAAGGATGAAGACAATCATGCAATTTAAGTGCTGGAAATAAATGAGAGGAAAAGGAACTCTACAACCTTGTAGTTCATCTTCATTATTGTTGTCCTTTTTCCTCTATTCTTCCTCCTTCCCTTGCCAAACTCAGAATGCTTGCTCATCCTCAAGCAACAATTAGAATAATGGCTATGGGGCTAAGATGGATCATGAGTGTCTCACACAATGAAATGTTAGTAATACATGTGTTTTAAGCAAGCAAAATTAAAGATAATAATCAAGGCACAAAGGACAGAGACATTGTGATTGCATAGATAAGAAGGTGTGCACAATACATTGCATAAAAGATAAATGGCACACCCAACTTAGTGTGACACTTTCACTTGGAATTAATGCAAGTATCCAGTAAGGATTAGAAGCAAATTTTTGTTGCATAGCAACACCAAACTTAGAATGCAACCATATGTCAATTTATTTAAACTAAAACTAAATGAAACTGTTATATGTTAAATACAATCACCAAGTAAAGAATATGTCATGAATAAGGGTCTCTTGGTGATGTATTAACAAACACAGTAAGTAAAAGAAAGCATTTAAAACAAGGGAATGACTAAAAACAAAGAGAAAACTAAAATTGTCTCACTAAAAGAAAGATAACAGTGCAAAGAACATTATGATTATGCAAACAAGTGGTATTACTGAATGATTTGCATAGAAAAATAAGTGGCACACCAAACTTAGAATCTTGGTGTGTCACTTTCATTTTTTTTTTATTTGATGCAATCATCCAAAAAGATTGAAAACAATTTGTTGCAAGGCAACACCAAACTTAGAATGTAACCATATGCCAATTTATTTAAACAAAACAAAGAACGAAAACAAAGCAGAGAAGAGAAATTATACCTACGGTTGACATGTTGTTCACTCTCTTCCTCTTCTTCCAGTTTGTTAAGAGGAATGACTTCAAGAGAGGAGAAGATTCAGCTATTGCCCCCTGTCTTGGTTTCCTCTCAGCAAGCTTTCTTTTGTACATGGCTTGATTGAGCTTGCTTGCTATTGGTACAGGGGTTGGATTGCTTGTGGTTGACCTCCTCTTGAATGTTGTCCTTGGTAGCTTGGTCACAATCCTCTTCTTGGTGCTTTTGTTAATTGCCTTCACTTCCTTGAATCCAAGTCTTGGTGGTTGTGTGATTGTTGGAGTCTTCTTTTCATAAAGAGTCTCTTGTATTGGTGGTTCCATGAGCCCTTCCTTCATGTGATTTTCAGCTTCACTTGAGTGTGAATTCTCTGGAATGACTTCCTCACTTTCATGCTCCTCCACTCCTTTCTTTGCACCCAACATTTGACTTAATAGTTCTTTTATGGAGGAGGTTAGTTATTCTTCCCAAGATTTCTTCATCTCTTCTTCATATTTTTCGATCACAGATTCAGGGGAAGTTTGTGAGGGTTGTGAATGTTCCTTTGTTACCTCAAGTGCAGTTTCATTTTCAACCATCTCATTCTTCATTGGAAGTTCACTTAATACAGTAGCCTCCTTATCTTGCTCTTCCACTTTATCCTTCACATCCATCAATTGGTCTTCATCCTTACTGTTTGATGGTTCTAAGTTTCCCCTTGTTTGTTCTGAGGTCCCATTCATCTTCTTGAAGACGATTTCTTTCCAGGATGGGGATTTTGTGTATCTTTCCACTAGTTTTCTATGTATTTCAATGGCTTGAAGGTAATCCTCATCTGTTGGTTCAAGAGATGAAGGTTGAGAATAATTTTGGTGACATGGATGTATTGTGGTGAAGTTGTGTTGAGGGGTGTGGAATGAGTCGTGTGATTGATGGGATGACTTGTATGGATTTTGGGGGAAACTTTGTGTTGAGGCATAATCAAGTGATGAAGATCTTTCAAATGAGAAACTGGGACGTGAGGGTGGATGCTCTTCCATTCTTTGGTGATGCTTCCATCCACCATGAGGATAATGATATGAATCATTTTGTGGTGGTGGTTGGTATCCCATATGATTTTCTTGTTCATCTTGTGTCTCTGAAGCAAGTCTCCATGAATTGGAGTGCTCAGAATGTGTATTCTCTTGGTGATATTCCCAGCCACCATTAGAGATTGGTGATGGTGGGTAATATCCCATAAAATTTGTTTGATCATAAGATGAGTTGAACACCATTTGAATTTTGTAAAACACAACACCAAATAAAATTGAAATTCATGTTTCAGATGATATTTGCTTAGTGAGGCAAAAACACAAACACCTTGGTTTCAAGAACAAAAACAAAGAAAATGCTTAATCTAGACTTCTCACCCACTTAATCATTGTTGATCTAAATCAATCCCTGGCAACGGCGCGAAAAACTTGATGTGTATTTTTGGAAAACAAAAAACAAATTCCAAACACACAAATCTTACCGGCAAGTATACCGGGTCGCATCAAGTAATAAAACTCACGTGAGTGAGGTCGATCCCACAGGGATTGATGGATCAAGCAACTTTAGTGGGTGATTAGTTTAGTCAAGCTAACATTGAAGTGAATTGTGTGAAATTGTAGCCAACAGAAAGTAAATGACAATGAATTTAAAGTTGCAGAATGTAAATTGGCACGTAACTTAAAGAGCATGAAATGTAAATGGGAGTGGGTGCTGGAAATTAAATAAAGCAATAGATCAAAGCTTAGAACTCTTGCAGAAAGCTTAAATTGCAGGAAAGTAAATTGAGAGCAATGTAAACAGAGAGTAAAAATGCTTGAAAAATAAAAAAAAAAAACAGAAAATGACTGATGCTAAATTTCAGCAATTAAAAGGATATTGAAGATCTCAGGGGTGGAGGAGACTAGAAAACAAATCTAGATCTCAAGTCCTTCCTTGATCCAACAGCAGACAGATTGAAGAAGAAATGAAGATGAAAGCAGTAAGAGAACTTTGATTCAAATTGCAATTCACTTGAAAATTTGCAGAAGAAGAAAATAGAGAGAATTCTCGAGGTGAGATTGAAACAGAATTTCTTCAATTCTCAACCCAAGATTTAAAACAAAATGAAAACTAAGAGAGAGAGCTCTCTAATGCCAATGCCCCCTAGTGGAGCCAACATCCTTTCTAATTGACTCCCCTCCTAAAATGAAAATTATGCCTTTTTATAGGCTTTTACAAAATGAAAATGAAAATGAAAGTGAAATTAAAGACAAATTACAATTAAATGAAATTCCTATTTTATCTATCTCTTGTGCCTTTGAGTGATGATAATGGGCTTTGCTTGCTTTGGATTTGGGTTGAAGATGGCCTCTGTTGATTGCTCTTGGAGTTGGAGAGAAACCCATTATGAACCGGGCCATGAATCATAAAAGCTTGAGTCAAAGTTTGAGGCAAACTTTGGCTCAAGCTTTTTATATCAGCTAGCCTCTTTTTGCTGTCATCCACGTTTGAGCTAAAGTTTGAGGTCAAACTTTGAGCCAAACGTGGATCCCTCTTGTATGCCTCTTGGGGTGCTACTTTGTCCTCTTGTCAACGTTGCCAATTTCATGCCAACTATAGACTATTATATATGGTTAGAAAGCTCTGAATGTCAGCTTTCTAACCCAATTAGAATCACCTCAATATGACATCTACAACTCAAGTTATGCTCCTTTGAAGAGGACAAGGTCGCTGGCTTTGGTGTGCAGCGTTTGAGGCGACGTTTGCCTCAAACGTGGTCGAAAACGCTAGATTTTGGAGGCTCAAACACATTGTCCACCCCCATACTATTATACATTGTTGGAAAGCCCTGAATGTCGACTTTCCAATGCCGTTGGAAGCGCATCATTTGGAGTTCTACAGCTCGAGTTATACTCCGTCGAAAGTGCAGAGGTCAGTTGGCCTCACTGCAGGTTGCCACCATGTTCGTTTATACACATTTCGGGGCAGTTTTCTCCCTCAATTTTAGTGTCCATCATGCAGTTCCATATATGCTTAGAAAGCTCTCGATTCCTACTTTCCATTGCTTTTTGAATCACCTCATTTGGAGCTCTGTAACTCAAGTTATTCTTATTGGAAGTATACCCCTTCAGGCTGTTGTGGCGCCAACGTTTGCCAAAAAGCTTGAGGCAAACGTTGGCACAAGCTTTTTCTCCCCTGGGTATGTTGGTGTGGCGCCAACGTTTGCCAAAAAGCTTGAGGCAAACGTTGGCGCAAGCTTTTGCTCCATCCAGGGTGTTTTCAACTCTTCCAAAAGTTTGAGCTAAAGTTTGAGGCAAACTTTGGCTCAAGCTTTTTGTCCTCTCTTGCTCTTTGCCATTCCTTCTTTCTTCAACCTTCTTCAAAGCTCTTTTCACCTATCATCAATCAATCAAAACATCAAAGCTATGCTCAAAATCATGAGATTGTTTCTCTTTCATAATATACGACAATTATAGCACAAAACCTCATGAAATGCATTAAATTATCCATGGTTGATCGAATCAAAGGAAACATGAAATTCCACCCAAATGGCTTACTTATTGCATAAGAATGCATGAAAACCAAGTAAAAAAACTAGTAAAAAAGCATAGAAAAACATGACATGGTGACATGTCATCACCGTTGCCAGAGATTGACTGTGACTGACAACTAACTAATGTCTGATTGCTTAGATTAGGCGTTCTTAGTTTTTAGTTTTATTTGTTTTTGTTCTTTAAACTTTCAAAAATTTAGTTTTATTTTAGTTGAAAAAATTTTATTAATTATTGAAATTAAGTTTGGTGCCCCCCTTAGTGATCTTATTTTGTTTTTCCTGATTAATTTTCTTTTCATGTATTTTCGAATTTAGTGGCTTATCCTCCTTATTGATTTTCGAAAATTTTTGTGTTATTTGTTTAGTTTATTTTAGTTTATTTCTTTTACATAGGATACCTCACTAGAAATTCTCTGCACTCTGACGTAGATATTTTCACTTTTTCTTTGTTTTCTGTTGTTTATGAGTAGGAACAGGAACAAAAAACCTGATTGAAAGGACCTTGAGGTGGTGTTTGCAACAAGCTAGAGCTTATAAACCGGTGAAAATATCAGGAATAATTTTCAGAAGTAAGTTGAAAAGTCCACTATGGAGCTCAACAATAACAACAATGCAATTAATGCCAATGTTGTTAATCCTCCTCCTATTATGCCTGCACAACCTAGGAGAACACTTGGCTCTTATACTACTCATGGCTCGAATTTATATGGGAATAACATTGTTGTACCCGCTGTTGCTACTAACAACTTTGAGCTGAAGTCTCAGTTGATTTCTTTAGTGCAGCAAAATTGCCAGTTTCACGGACTCCCGCAGGATCGAACTTGTTTATTTCTAATTTCCTACTGATTTGTGACACAATGAAGATTAATGGAGTTCATCCTGATGTCTACAAGATACTTTTCTCCCCATTTGTTGTATGGGACCGAGCTAAAAAGTGGCTTGATACTCAGCCTAAGGAGAGCTTGGACACTTGGGATAAGGTGGTCAACAGGTTTCTGACCAAGTTCTTTCCTCCTCAAAAGCTGATTAAGCTGAGAACGGATATTCAGACTTTCAGGCAGAGAGAAGGTGAGTCTCTCTATGAAGCCTGGGAAAGGTATAAGTTGATACTCAGGAAGTGTCCTCCTGATATGTTCTTAGACTGGATACAGTTGCAGATATTCTATGATGGAGTCTTTAAAACTACTTGGATGTCCTTGGATAATTCTGCAGGAGGGTCACCCCACATGAAAAAGACCTCTGATGAAGCTATGGAGTTGATTGAGATGGTTGCTAACAACCAGTATTTATACTCTTTTGAAAAGACCTCTGTGAAAAAAGGAGTCATGGAGTTGGATACCTTGATGTTATTCTTGCCTAGAATAAGGCTATGTCTCAGCAAATCAATGCTATTACACAATACTTGAGTAGAATGTAAGTTTCAGCTGTCAGTGTTCAAGACACTTCCTATGACATGAGTGACGGCTTCCCTCAAGGTGAGACTTATGACTATGGCCAGTTTACTTCTGAACAGGTTAATTTCATGGGTAATGCCTCTACACCATCCAACAATGATCCTTTTTCTAATACATTTAATCAAGTGTGGAGGAATCATCTTACCTTTGGGTGGAGAGACCAATCTCAGAGGCAACCAAACTTCAACAACTCTCAAGGCGTTTTTAATTAGAATAATTTTAACAACCGTCAGTTTCAAGCTTCTCAGTCACAACAAGCACCCTCTCAGCCTTAGAATACTTCAAACTTGGCTTCTATAGTTGCAGAACTCTCCAAGAACACTCATAGTTTCATGTAGGAGACTGGAGCTTCACTTCAAAACTTGGAGATACAAGTAGGTCAGTTGAGCAAGCAAGTACCTGAGAATCCTCTTAATACTCTTCCTAGTGACACAGTACCTAATTCAAGAGAAGAGTGCAAGGCTATCACATTAGTAAGTGAACCAGTGACAGAGGAGGAAGTACAAGTTGCTAAGGGATCAGAGAAAACAGAAGCTCTAGAAAAGACTGAGGGTACCATAGCAGACGCCCCACCCAAGGCACTTGAGCACAAATCGAAGTTGCCATACCCTCAGAAGCTCTAAAAACAGACCAAGGACAAGCAATTCTCATAGTTCTTGGAAGTTTTTAGAAAGTTGCAAATCAATATTCCTTTTGTTGAGGTTCTGGAGCAAATGCCTCCCTATGTCAAGTTCATGAACTATTGATTTGCAAGGAATGTAGTGCGATAATTCAGAACAAATTGCCAAGGAAGATACCAGATCTAGGGAGCTTTCAGATTCTATCCACTATTGGAAGAATAACCTTTGACAAAGCCCTATGTAATCTTAGGGCAAGTATCAATTTAATGTCATTGTCTGTGATGAAGAAGCTACAAATGCAAGAGGCACAACCAACAAGGATAGCATTACAAATGGCAGACAAATCTCAGAAACATGCACATGGAATAGTGGAGAATGTCTTGGTCAAAGTGGGAAAATTCTTCCTCCTAGCAGACTTCGTAATCCTTGACATGGGAGAGGATGAAAACGACTCTATAATCCTAGGAAGATCATTCCTAGCCACTGGGAGAGCTCTGATCAATGTGGAAAAAGGTGAATTTGTTCTGAGGATGCGTGAGGATTATTTGGTCTTTAGGGTTTTTAGACCCATACATCACTCAGATGAAGGAGGCACTTGTATGAAGAGTGAACTCATTAACCTAAATCTCCAAGGATCCCTGACTGAAGTGAAGCAGAGTTTATAGCTCAAACCTCCTTTAGTGGGAACCAATACAATTCTCTCTGACATCAAACCTAAGTTTGGTGTTGGGTGTGCATCATCCCCCAAGGGAGAAGGTCCCAAGAAGAAAGTGCCCAAGGGATGGAGGAACAAGAAGATCCCCACTGAAGATTTCTCACCAGAAATGAAAGTGGTGTTGACCAAATTTCCAATCTTGCCTCATATAGTGAACAGGATCTTATCTCTTGAGCATATTGAGTTAATCCATCAGAGCATAGGAAAATGATTCACAGTGAGAGTTGAGGAGGCTCTATGATCCACCCTCACCTTAGCAGAGCTAACCGTCAATCTAGTTATGGTAAAAAAGTGCTTATTGGGAGGCAACCCAACCCTGAGTATCCTTTGATTTTGTTTCCAGTTTAATCTATATTTATTTATGACTTTTATTCATAGTTTTCCTTGGTTTTATAACGTTTGTGGTCATGCAAAGTATTTCAAATAGGAACAAAGGAGTCTGGAAAAAGAACAGAACACCTTGGAAAGGATCTCAATTCGGGTGCTCTGGTGTTAAATGCCAGGCTGGGCATTTAGCATTGAGGAGCACGCAAATCCAGGTGGAGTTACGTCGTGTTGGGTGCTAAACACGGACCTTGGCATTTAGCACCAGAATTGGCAGCAAAGGTGCTGGTGTTAAACACCAGGAAGGGTGTTTAACGCCCTGGATGGCACAAATTTCAAAGCTTCCGTGCTTCATAGGGCGCTAAACGCCACATGGGCGTTTAGCACCAGGCCTCGTCCAAAAAAAATTGTAATAGGGTAGTGGCGTTAAACGCTAGGACGGGCGTTTAACGCCCTAATTAACTCAAAGTTTGAAACGATGCAGCGCTAAACACTGATGCTGGCATTTAGCGCCAGCAGCGTGACACTTGCTAGTGAAGAAGGGGTTTTAGATTTTGCAAACGGTAAAACTGTGGCCCCCTGGTGCACGAAACTGGCTCCGCAGAATTCACACAGATAGACCGACAAGTATACCAGTCGTCCAAGTAATACCTCAGGTGAGTGAGAGTCGATCCCACGAAGATTGTTGGTTTAAGCAAGTAGTGGTTACCTTGCAGATCTTAGTTAAGCGATAGAAATTTTAGTTTGTCACGGAAATGCATAAAACAAAATAAATAAATAAAACATTACTAGATAGGTGTGAAATCAATGATGATAGAACGGTTGAGGCTTCGGAGATGCTTTGTCTTTCTGGATTAACTTTTTTTACTGTCTACTTCAATAACTTTCTGATTCCTTCAATGACTACCGTAAGTGATTAACTCATGTCCTCTCATCAAGTTAACTTCTTCCACTGCAGCAATCCACCATGTTGAGATAACTCATGTCCTCTCATCAAGCAACCTCTAGGTTTCTCACTGTAGCAGAAGATGAAGCTCTAAGCAATCCACTCCCCTTCACGATCCTACTCAAGGTGCCACAGACAAGGCAGATCTTTCGGATCAAAAAGTGCTGCTTCTCTGACTCTAGCCTTAACGCCACAGAGACCTCACGCACCCATAGTTAACGGGATTTCATGTCATGTATCCACAGTTACTCAGATGCTCTATTGAAATCCGCAATGCAATTTCTAGCTTTAGCTCAACGCTATCCGGATCAGGACTCACACGAAACCCATGTAGAACAAGGGTGATTGTCACGAGTCACCTCAATTCATGAGATGAAGAACGAGAATGCATAAGAGAATAGAATTAGACATATGGAACTAGAACAATAATATTATTGATCCATGAAACTCAGCAGAGCTCCTAACCTTAACCTTAGGAGGTTAGTGACTCATGATGTTCGAAAATACAATAGAAAACATAAAAGTGGGCAAGAGTCCTTTAACAAGGGTGAACTCTTGTATATATATACTAATCTGCTAACTAAGGATTAAAGAAATAAGATAAACTAGTCTTGTAGTAGGAAAATCCACTTCTAGAGCCCACTTGGTGAGTGTTTGGGCTGAGCTTGAGTGTCTCCCACGAGCTAGTACCCCTTAGGGGCATTGAACGCTGGCTAAGGACTCCCTTTTGGGCGTTGGATGCCAGCTGCTCCCCTGTGGGCGCTGGACACTAGGAATTGGGCTGGTGACTGGCGTTGAATGCCAGTTTTGGGCCTTTGTTTCTAAAGCAAGGTATGAACTATTATATATTTCTGGAAAGCTCTAGATGTTAGCTTTTCATAGCCATTAAGAGTGCGCTAGTTAGACTTCTGTAACTCCAGAAAAGGTCCTTCGAGTGCACGGACGTCAGATCCTGACAGCATCTGCAATGCTTTCTCTGTCTCTGAATCAGACTTCAGCTCAAGCTC
Organism: Arachis ipaensis; assembly: GCF_000816755.2. NCBI lineage: Eukaryota > Viridiplantae > Streptophyta > Magnoliopsida > Fabales > Fabaceae > Arachis > Arachis ipaensis. The sequence goes on from NC_029791.2 coordinate 110,558,814, forward strand.
CTCAATTTCAACCAGAAAATACCTGAAATCACCATAAAATACACAAACTCAAAGTAGAATCCAAAAGTATGAATTTTGCAGTAAAACCTATGAAAACATAATAAAACTTAAACAAAACATTATAAAAACTATATGAAAATGATGCAAAAAAGCGTATAAAATATCCGCTCATCATCCCCCACACCCTTCCCCTTCTTTTTGACCGTTTTCATACCCAACCACCCCCATTACTCCTTCCTCAATTCCCCATATCCCACCAACCCACCCTCCTCTTCCCTAATCCCATCTCATTAAACCCATAAACCCCTCCTTTCCATTCCCAATCCATCACCATTAATTCCATTCATTTCCTTCCCTTCCCCTTCCATACTCCAACTGTAACTCCCCCCACCTCTATATGTACCCCATTCTTCCATCTTTTTACCACACAACCACTTCCCTCTCCTCTTATTTCTTTCTTAACCGAAGGCCCCCCTCTCTCCTTCCACTAATTTTTTCATTTCATCTTTAACCCGCCCCTGCCCACTTCTCTAATCGAGCCACCCCCTATCTGTGCCATTTTGTTCCCTTCCCCATTCCATAAGCTCCTCCTCTTCGTATATCTCTCTCGTCCCTTCATACATCCACATTATTTCCATTTTTTTTACTTCTTTTTCTCTATTATTTCTATTTCTCTTTGCTCGGGGACAAGCAAAGGCTTTAAGTTTGGTGTTGGGACGCTCCACTTTTCCATTTCCATCATCTTTCACATGGCACCAAAAACCGTAGAATCCTCTTCATGGAAGAGAAAAGAGAAGGTTCCTTCAACTGGTCCATTCGACTTTAGCCGGTTTTCCCCCAAGACCCACGATGATCACTTTAATGAGATTGTGAGCAAAAAGAAGGTCATCCTGGAGGTCTGATTTGATTTACAGCCGGATGAGTACTCAGAGATCCAAGAACAGATTCTGAGGAAAGGTTGTTATGTGCTATGCAACCCTGTGATGGATGTGGGTGTTCTAATGGTCAGGGAGTTCTACTCCAATGCCTGAGTAATGTACAAGCATGTTAAGGGCGTGAACCCCAACCCAAAGAACTGGCGCACTATGGTCTGAGGTAGGATCTTAGAGTTCGATCTAGAGAGGGTGAGGGATATACTTCAGCTGCCACCATCCAAAGATGACCCTCGTTCCTACACTCAGAGGGTCAACACTGATCAGAGACTAGACCAGATTCTCACTGATATATGCCTCTCTAGAGCACAGTGGAGGAGGGATGCTCGAGGTCAGACATACCAGCTGGGAAGGCGCGATTTGAAGCCGATTGCTCGGGGATGGTTGGAGTTCATTCAGCATTCTATCATCCCTATGAGTAACTGGTCTGAGGTTACCATTGACCGAGTTGTGATGATTCATTGCATCATGCTCAGTAATGAGGTGGAGGTGCAGCGTGTGATCCCTCAGGAGTCATATAGCATAGCGGCGAAGGCCTCCACGTCTGCTAGATTGGCCTTTCCTCACCTCATCTTCCACCTGTATAAGGCTGCTCGAGTCCACATTGATGGAGATACCCCTATTAACGTTGACAAACAGATTACAAGGCGGGGTATGAAGTATGCCAAGGAGTTTGGACGAGCACTGCTTCAGGAGCCAGTTCTCCCTCCTCAGTAGGAGCAACCTGAGATGCCTCAGGGATATTATTTCCCTCCTCATGACTATTGGGAGCAGTTAACTACATCTATCGGGCAGTTGACGTCGTCTGTTGATCAACTGAGGATGGAGCATCAGGACCACTCTGCCCTCCTCCATCAGCTAGTGGAGGAACAGCAGAGCCAGAGACAAGAGTTGGAGGAGCTGAGGTGCTGGAGAGGATTTCCGGGAGAGAGCAACCACCAGGATTGAGGTGGTTGAGTTTCATTATCTGTTGTTTTACTTATTTCATGTTTTTCCAGTTATTTTATCTTGCTTTCTATTATATGTTTGAATTCCTTTGCATGATTATTAGTAGTATTTTCTTGTTTCTCTAGCTTACTTGTTTAGTTTGATATTTTATGTTTATTTTGAAAATTGTCTCATGTATTGCATACTGAGTTTGAAAAATCAAAAGAAAAAGAAAAGAAGAAGTAAAATGCATGAGACTTGAGTTATATATTTTGATTTATTTTGGTTATTTTGATGTGGTGGTATTAACTTTGATTCTAAATGTATGCATTAAATAGTGCATAATAGATATTGTTGTCAAGATTGTTGATTCTTGAGGAGTAGAAACTTAGAGAAATATTATGAATTCTCCAAATTGAGTAAGACATTGATCCTTGAAGCAAAACAAACAGAAAAAAAAAACAACAGAAAATAAGAAGCAAGGTCTAAGGCTCTGAATATTAATGGTTAGGAAGGTCAAATATGATTAAAAGCTTAAAGAGTTGTTTCCCTAACAATATATGTTTGTGGTGTGAAAGTGTCAAGTAACCCTTAAGATAGAGCACTAAGAGTCGAGACCAAGTACAATTGCAGAGTATGCCAAAGGCTCTGAGCACTACTGACTGGGAGGAATTAAAAGAAAAGAATTAGATCCCCTCTATTTAATTCCTATTGTAAAGGATGGTCTAATTGGTTGACGTACATGGACATAACGCAATCTTAAAAGGAATGCTACATATGCAAATTTTGAAGGCAACAACTGTGAAAATTAATAAAAAAAAATACCGAAACAAAATAAACCATGTAAATTATTAGTTGATAACGAAGGAGAAATTGTGACCATATAATACGAAAATGTACCATGAAAAATGGGTTGCCTAATAATCGGAAATAGATTTCACAATGGAATGAGATGGTGGCTCAAGAGGAGAAGAGGATGGGGATATTACTTTAATGAAGTGACCGGATAAAACAGGAGTTACAATGTTAATGTTTTCTTTCTCAATTTTACTATTAGTGTACATAAGTTGAGAATAGTCAAATAAAGAGGAAAAAAGGATAATGCATATGATTATTATTTGAAGAATTGTTTAGAGCAGAAGTAAAGTCGGTAAGCAAACAAACTTGTTTGATTGGGTCAGGATTTGATGAATATTGAACAGGGTTGAAACAGAGGTTATTATCCTTAGAACTAGGAATTAATTCAACTGGGTTTGTTGATTGAATTCCATCAATATTCTTGAATACATTCTCTTGAAGTAGAGGCTGAATGATTCAGAAGAATTCTTCAGAACATGATTGGTGAATAACATTGTTTGGAGTTTTAATACATGATTCAGGAGATAGAGAGTTTAATCTTGGTTGAACCAGATGGCTATCATCATTAGCATTAACCTTTTCCATGACAAGAGAAGATTTAATGTCCAGAGGGAGCTTGACTGGGGAAAACATAGATACTTCATCATGTTGTGGTCACTTATTTCGAGTATAAGAAATTTGTCCATTCCAACGTAGCAAACCCTTAACCAACCATCCTCTTTGAGACCATACAACATACAAAAATTATTGTTACCGTTAACAATAATTGCGGCGCGACGAGCCTTCTAAATAAGAACTTCGATTTTATTGCCAACAAAACCATAAAATACTAACTCATTAGTTAAGGACTCCTTAAAGCTCTTAAAAAGATCGAAGGTATTCACCCATGTCTTGAAAGTAATGGTAGAGCTCAATTATTAGTAGATACAAAATAACAAAAATAAAACATAATAACTAAGAAAGTAAATTATGAAAAGGGATAGAAAAAGAATTTAACAACTTACCATGTCCGGGTTGAGTTCTATGAAAAAAATCGACCATATTCCTAAAAATCTGATAAAGACATTAGTACTGGAAGATAAGAAAGATGAAAATGAATTAGAGAAGAAAGGAAGGAGGAAATTTTTGGAATAGGAATGTATATCGTGTATGGTATATATAACATGAAAATACTTATTCAAAGCAAGTAATGACTGTGATTTTGAAAAATATGGATTGTGAGCAGCTTTAAAATGACTTCCGTATTGAGATAAATAATTCAAACAACGTTGTAGTATTGGAAATGAAAATTTTCCAGTTAAAAAAATGTTTGAGTTGCAGGATTCATTAGAAAAATCGTATAGAAGCTAAGGAATTGGCAAATATGAATTTTGCAATAATAACATGCAATGGAAGTGTACACTTGTCAGATTTCTCTTTATAAAGTTAAAAAAATTTAGTTACAAAATAACTATATAAGGACAAAGTTCTGATATGCAAATTATTTCATTAATATAAATATGAAATGTATAGATAGATAACATAATAAATAAAAAATTAAATTTGAACATGTCAACATAGATGGCAATTTCGATATAATGTAGTGAAGGAAACCATGCATGATGAGTGAATGAATGGTGACACTGGTAGATGAATACTGGTGGATGAATACAACTAATGTTAGTTGTGAATAAATCTTGTTGATGACATATAGGAATTTTACCATGGGAATAACCTTTTTTTCAAAGAATGTTATAGGATACTTAGTACAAAAATGCTATGTGCATATCAAAATCAGCCACCAAAATTAGTTACTATATATTTGAATAAAAAATGCATATATAATTTAACTTATTTTTAATGTATATTTTACATTAATAACTAATTTTAGTAGTTAATTTTAGTGTATACCTAATATGATTTTACTTAGTAAAATGTCTATAAATATTTTATAAGGAAAGTATTGAGATGTTTTATTTAAATTAAAAAAAAAAACTAGAAAGTATTTCACAACGAAAAATATGCATAAAGAGATTGAAAAATAACATGCGATCCATATTTGATGCAGCCATTATGAATGAAGCCATGCAAGCTCTGTTGGAAAAAGTTTTTTTAAACAAAAATAGCAACAATCAACCGCTAAAAATAGAAGAAAAGATGACACATGCTAAGGAAAATAATGCAATGGGGTCATTAGTAGTAATATATTGCGCGCAAGTATGTTATAACCAGATACGTTCCATGGTTGTGTTACTCTTCCAAAGATTACATTACGTTAAACGCAAATTTAGGTGAGGAAGCAACTTAATTAAGCTAAAGCGAATCCACGCGGTATAAACTCTAAACCATCCTCTAAAATTAGATACCGCATTAAACAAACACACAAAATTTTGCATAAAAGGTATTTCATGAGTTGAGAAAATCTTGTAGAGCCTCTCTCCTCTATCCACAATCCCTCCTCCTAATGAATTGTTTCTCTATAAGTAACCCTTTAGGGCTTTTCAAGTTGCTATTTTCACCTTGTAATAAAATGCATGTCTTGGGATGCTTCCTCCTATTGCTGTCTCTCTTCATCCTCTCACCTTCTGATGCTTTTTCCAGCGATGAAGCTTCTTTCATTGCACGTCGCCAATTGTTAACCCTTGAGGAGAACGCTGATTTACCCGACGACTGGGTGGATAATTACCAAATTAACCTGACCTTTGATAATCCTAGGCTCAAGAGTGCCTACATTGCCCTTGAAGCATGGAAGCATGCTATCTATTCTGACCCATCAAACTTCACATCTAATTGGGTGGGCCCTAATGTTTGCTCTTACAATGGAGTCTATTGTGCTCCAGCACTTGATGACCCTTCGATTCAAGTTGTGGCTGGCATTGATCTTAACCATGCAGATATTGCAGGCTACATCCCTTCAGAGATTGGGTTGTTAACTGATCTTGCACTTTTGCACATAAACTCTAACAGGTTTTGTGGCATTCTCCCAAAAAGCTTCTCCAAGTTAAAGCTCTTGTATGAGATTGATATCAGCAACAACCGTTTTGTGGGTCCGTTTCCAAACCCTGTTCTCTCCATATCTTCTCTTCATTACCTTGATCTCAGGTTTAATGACTTCGAAGGCGAGGTTCCATCGGAGCTTTTCAACATTACATTAGATGCAATCTTCTTGAACAACAATAGGTTCACATCTGCGATTCCAGAGAGCATTGGAAGCTCTCCGGCCTCTGTGATTGTATTGGCCAACAACCACTTTCAGGGATGCATCCCGACAAGTATTGGTTCGATGGACACTACATTGAATGAGTTTGTTGTGACGAACAATAAGCTTACGGGGTGCTTGCCCCCGGAGATTGGAAAGCTTAGCCACATGGAAGTGTTTGACATTAGTGAGAACAACTTGGTTGGTGTGTTGCCAAGAACGTTGATGGGATTGAAGGAAGTGACGGTGTTGTCGATTGCAAACAACAAGCTTACTGGTTTTGTGCCAAAGAGCATATGTGAGTTGGAGAACTTAAAGAACTTCACGTTCTCGAATAACTACTTCAACGGTGAGGAAGAGGGTTGTAACCCTAAAACAAGAAAGGGGATCAAGTTGGATGATCAAAAGAATTGCATACCAGAAAGGCCAAAACAAAGGGATGGAAGCGCTTGTAATGCTGTCATAAGCAAGCCTGTTGATTGTAGCAAGGCACAGTGTGAGAAACCAATGCCAATAACACCGTCATCAAATACTCCTTCTAAACCTCCAAAGGAGAAACCAACTCCAACGCCCTCCTCACATAATAACAAGAAACCACGGCCTACACCTTCTCCAAATGAAAAGAAAACACCGTCGTCGCCAAAGCCAACTCCTTCTCCAACTAAGAAGCCAACATCAACACCACAGACTCCAACACCATCAAATCCAAAACCACCTAAAGCACCTAAGCATGATGATGATTATGATGATCATTATGAAGAACCTAAAGAACGAAATAGGCCTCCAAAATCTCCACCTCCATCTCCAGCTCCAGTAGTACATTCTCCTCCTCCTCCTCCTCCACCAGTCTACTCTCCACCACCTCCACCAGTCCATTCTCCACCACCACCTCCAGTTCACTCCCCACCACCACCCATCAACTCTCCACCACCACCTATCTACTCTCCTCCTCCACCAGTGCACTTCTCACCACCGCCTATCTACTCTCCTCCACCAGTAGTGCAATCCCCGCCACCACCCGTTTATTCTCCTCCTCCACCGGTTCAGTCCCCACCACCCCCACCACCAATTTACTCTCCTCCACCACCCGTTAACTTTCCTCCTCCACCGGTTTACTCCCCCCCACCGCCAATCTACTCTCCTCCACCACCCGCCTACTCTCCTCCTCCTCCTGTTGTTCATGCACCACCACCCCAAGAAGATAGTATCGTTATTCCACATGACTTTGGTTCTTCTTATGCTTCTCCTCCTCCACCAATCATCTCTGGCTACTAAATGACTGGCACAAGTTACTGCCACTTATGCTACTCTGTGCTTTGAAAATGGTATCTCCATCAAGTTAAACTTACACCATGGCAATATGCTTTTCTTCTTTTACTGCCTGAATGAATGGGTTGAGTGCACTTTAACTGAGAGTAATATGAAGATTGTAGTGATATCAAATGTAACATAGATATTTGTCATTTTATTACTTTTACTTGTGCACCTTCTGTTTAATTTGTTTGACGAGTTCACATGTCGTGATAGGTTATTTTTATTGTATTGCCTTTTTCATTTCTGTTCTTTTAGGTCTTTCAGAGTTATATCATGTAAGACTAATTAATAGGATATATTAGCATAGTTTAATTACAAATTAATTGTTAAATATTGTGTGTTGGATTAAGTTTGTAATGAATATTCATATAAATGTGTTTTACAAAATTAATTTTAACAAAAATTAGATTGCTATTAATTTGATTTGCATTTGGATATTTTTGCTAAATGCAGTTTTAAAAAAATTTAACATAATTTAAATAATATTAGTCAAAATTATGATAGAATACAAAATTACTAAAAATGACATTATTTATATTTATTCTCTTAATATTTATTCATTTTATGACCCAAAGTTAAAGTTATGGTCCAAATAAATTAACCCAATTTCATAAGGGATCTACAAAAATTTAACGAATTTACTCAGATTGTGCCAGTTAGCCATACGATCTACTCGGAGCATAGACTCCATAAACCGTACTCAACTCGACTTACATGGCAAGCAGATCTTGTTATCCACTACTTCAGGTATCATCAACAGTTCAACCACTTTCAACGTAAGATAACTTCTCTAATATTAGAGAAGAAGCTATCTACTATTACTAGTGGAAAAATTTAAGAGTGATGGCTAAGTCATCGTCTCTCTCTATAAATACCACATCAAATATAGATATTTTTGAATTTCAATTTACCCAAAATTATCTAAAATTCTTGCTAAATTAAGTATCGAAATTCTTTATAAATAACTCTTACCATTATTCAGGTGATGATGTTAGTAGGATTCACTCATCAGTGAACAAGTCAANNNAACCTACATACATAATAAAATAAAAGATTATATAAATATCAATATTTGTAAGTCAAACTATATAAAATAGAAAAATTAAGAAACATAACAGATCAGATACTAATCGAAATAATTATTGATGATTAGCTATTAGATAATTTAAAAAATAGGCTATATACAAGTGATGAAACAAAGAGCACAAGAAAGGTTTTATAAGACTTGACCAGTGGATGATAAAAGATAAATGTCGAAGTAATATCTTTTATATTCTTGCGGAAAGTAAATTAGAAGAAATTGGATGTTGATGATAACAAAATATATTAGATAAATGTCGAAGTAGGGGTGTACGTTTATGGTCGGACGAACTCGAATTTATTTTAATTTAGATTTGATTTAAAATAATAATTAAGTTTATTTTTGAAATTTTTATTCGATCTTAAACTTTTTGAAATCTTATTATTTTTGGGTCACACTAAAATCAGATTTAAACTGATAAAGTCCATATTTTAAAAAATTTTATGTCAAAAAATTATAATGTACTTATTTATAAAAAACAAAAAAATATACTTGTTATCCAGAAGTTAATATCCATATTTAAATTTGAATTTGTCCATAAATTCTAATTTCATGCTTTTTTGATCTATTTTTTAATTTAATAAATATGATTAAAAATAAAATAATAAACTTATAATTAATATAATATTAAAATTAATTTAAAATATATATTTAATAAAAAATAGTAAAATATACTTGATCTTTTTTATCAATAAATAAACTAAAAAAAGTTCTTTTGATTAGATATGACAATGAATTTTTATAAGATAGAGATCTCTTTTACATCTCATTCTCATTTAGTAAAATATTTTATGTTTTTGTTTCATTTTTGTTATAGGTCCTGTTAATTTCTCTTCGTGAGAGAGTTGGATATA